>NW_018164925.1:365429-381638 GCF_001263595.1 Phalaenopsis equestris
TATTTTTGTGTTTTTCATTCAGGGACAAGCAAAAAGGTGAAAAATGCTTAAAGAAGTGAAAAGGGATCAAATTTGGAGCAAATAGGTGAAAAATGTGAAAAATTGTTTTGGCGCCTAAAAGCCAGATCCGGCGCTTAAGCGCCGATTAAACAGAGAAGGCCGCACCTAAGCGCCAAAGGCCCCGTGCTTAAGCGCCAATGGTAGTTATTGGATGAGTATATTCGATTTTTACAAATTTTGAAGAGGTTTTTGAGGCACCTATTGGCTTAATAGGTGATTACAACCACCATGGAAAAAAATTATTATGAAAGGATGCATCTCTTAGGAAAATACATCGAATCAAGACACATTTTGAAGAGATACCAAGGCACCTTTTAGAGAATTATAAAAGAAGGAAGATTGAGAGTTTGAAAGGGGTCATGAAAGTACTGGGAAAGTTTTGAAAGATCTAAAATTGAGTAGTTAGTTGGAGAGATTTTCAGGCACAACATATTTATCTTTTTTATTTTAGTTTTATATTAAGAGTGTTGTAAAAGAGAAGAGATTCAAAAAAACATCAAGAGTTTGGTGGAGGACTTTAGATAAGTTTTTGTCTTCTATTTTAGACTACTTCTGGTTTTAATTGAGACTTGTTGTTGGTTTGACATTGATTTCTACTTTTAAACTAAAGTTTTGTTTTGTTTTCTCCATGGATTCTGAGTAGTTTTCTTTATCTTTCTTCTTAAAATGATAAGTAATTAAGTGTTGGATGGAAGTTTTGGAGAGTATTGATCTTTAATGTTGGAAGTAGTTATTATGATTTAAATCCACGTACTTCATTTACTTCTTGATTTGGGAAATCCAGATGTTAAAATTTGTTGTGAGAACATGTAATAATTGAGATGGTATTGTCTCAGTCAATAATTGGAAAGAATCACATGAGGTTGTATGAATCAGGATGTAGTTCATATGATTTAGTGGAAATAAATAAAGAAATATTTATTGAAGGGTGTAGAGTTAGAGGACTTTAAAGTGACAGTTTAAAGCCCCTAACTTAGTTTATTGTTTTAGGTTCTAATACGAGATGTTAGCCCTCAGGTGGAGGGAATCGAGGGAACTCTAGAGTGAGAGCAAATATTTTCTCTGCCTAGTCGGTCTTTACAACCATTCAAACTTCAAATTAGCCAATGTTCTTTATAGCATCTCTAGTAAGGGTAAAGAATAATATTGCTCCTATTTGGCACAATACAATATGCATACTTCCACAAAAAAAATTCTTATACTTATTATTGATTCATGATAAGGAGAGAGATATTTTTATATTTAGTGCTTTTCTTCTACAAAAACACAAGTTAACTTTTTAAGTTTGTTCTATTTTTGTCAAAATATTAAAATTACCAAAAATATTTAAAATTTCTTTACTGCGAAAACGTCCTTAGTTTAAATAATTGTCTTTTTAAAAATAAAAAGTTTTCCAAAAAGTGCGTATTGCATATCTTCCCTATGGGTTCGATATTCAGCTCTTAATAAAAAAGTCCTATATTACTTCATAACGATACGTATACTTGTGTAGTGTCCCAATATATATAAATTAAAAGTTAAATTCTTATTTTTCTTCAAGATCAAGTTTTTTTTTGTTGCAAAATAGGAAAATAAAAGTGAAAAATAAAATCAAAATTATTGTTATACTGTTGCATATAAGCAGTTTTAGGATCACCACACACACCCTAAATTAGTTTATTTTAGAAGCCCAAGCTTAATTTAGTAGGTACGCAATAAATAGCCTTCAGGATTAGGATATATAAAAAAAATTGCCTACCCCTAAAGACTATCGAGTATCCTAGAATGAAGTAGCCCATGCTATAGATGAAGATAGTCAAAACCACTTTATAATGAGAATGACTACCTTAATTCATTACTATGACAATAAAGGAGAACTCCTTATATTCTATTGGTATATTAAATAATTTAGATAGAAGTATTTCAAGGTCAATGTTGAAAGCCATGTCACTTGACCCGACCCACAATTATGTAAATTTTTATGCTCCAAAAGATGATCAAGAACTTGACCTAATTTATATTTAAGCAGCTAGTATTCAAAATAATATTTTATAAAATTTAGAATATGATTTATATTTCACACACTAGTGGTTCTATGCAAGTATAAGTGTATCAATCCCACATAAAAGTGAGGTAAGAAATCCCTTAGGCTAATTCTAGTATACTACTATCAGGCCTTAGTTTGGAATGTCGGAATGTCGATTAAATGTCGATTAAAGTGGTTTTTCTAATAACTATTCCTAAATAAAAATTGTATATTTAAAGATAACTTATCTGGATAAATTGGTGTGGCGTATTTTGAAATGTAAAAGACTACCCTTCTCTTGCAATGACCTAAATAATGTGTAGGAATGAAATGCTTAAAATTAAATGTTGATAGTGATAAATAGGAGCATGCCTATTCTTTACCCCTACTTGGTACTTGCAAAGCACATTGGCTAATCTAGACTCTCTCACCAGCTTGTGTAGAAGTACTGAGTAGATTATGACCTCTCACTTCCAGATTACCCATTGTGCCCTCTCTATAAGACTTACTAAGGACCCTTACAATCAAAACTCTAGACCAAATTGATATAAGAATCTAGTCTTTCATCCTAGAAACTTCATTTATATGCCCATCAAAACATATCTCTCAATTTATTTGCACTCCCTTCAAGTGATCTCAATGGCTCTACCTAAGATGAAATGCAGTACTCACTAGTTTGTGAAACCAGTTTGCAACTACAATGAGAAAGCAGTGAAAATACAATCATAATGTTTTTAAAAATAAAAAGTGATCTCTAAATCAATGTCATCCAAAAAATTTAAATCCCATAAACAAGGAGAAAGAAAGGGAACTACTAAGAGTTCACGGAGCTAAAACAAAAACACATAATTTGTATTGAAATCCAACTCTTAAAACAAAAACTTAAACACAAATACAAGATACTTATCTTTATGTCTTCTCCATAAGCAAATCTTGAACTTTCCTTACAATCAATCTCCAAACTCTTACACAAAACAAAGACTCTCACTCTCTCTCTTACACACACACACAAGACTCAATAGAACCCTCCAAAATTGCACAAAATGACTCCACAAAGACTCTAAAAGGACTCTATATTTGTCCAGAATTTAGGCCTATTAATAGATAACTAAAAATAACCAAGGGGTCACTTCAAAAGCCCCATGAAAATTTGATCAAATTTAATGGATATTTTAGAAAGTTGGTTCTGGCGCTATAGTGCCAGTCTAACGTGCTATAGCGCCCATTTAGCTCATCTACTGGCGCTATGTCGCCAAGGGTTGTCATACAAAAACATTCATTTTTACTCCATTTTGTCCTTATTTTCTCCAAATGTTCATTCCATCTACTTGAAACCAAAAACATGCAAAATACCTTCCTATAAAGTGTAATATCATCAAATATCGGCATAAAATGAACTTGCAATGTACACTAAAAATAGATTATTTTTAGGTTGATCAATTCCCCCAAAATTAAACGTTACTTGTCCTCAAGTAAAACCTTTTTACTATATAAAAACTACATCTTGTGATAGTGAGTTTTACTTAAAGATTTATATAATTTTTGTCTTGTAAATGCAATAGAGAAACTTCAGAAAAATTTTTAATAACTCAGGCTAAAACTAAAATATAAGAATATTTAGTAGTCATGTCTAAGAGTTCATATTTCCTAATCATTTCAAAAATAATTGCAACTTTTCATACAAAGGATGCTTAGATAAATTACAAGAAAAAGTAGTTCAGGAGATCTCTATTAGTAAAGATGTTAATAATTCAAAAATAAGTCCAAAAATAAAATAAGTCCCTTTCCTTAAGATGATTTTAGTGAAGCCAATCTTTGATTAGGCATATCCTCAATCTTCTCCCCACATATTTTCCATTTTTTCGTTTTTCTTTCTCTGTTTTTTTTCTATTTTTTTTTCTTTTAGGATCATTTTCAATCATTTCTTCTTCTTTTCAGGTTATGTGAGGATTATTATATCTAGATAGTCTTTAATGATTTTGAACTCAACCATTCTCTTCTTTAAGTTAAAAACTTCCCACATTTTCTAACTTGATTAATGTGTATTAGCTTAAAAAGAATATTCATAGAGTCTAAAATCTTTATTTTTAAGTAAAAATAAATAAAATCTTTAATATTTTTAAAAATACCATTTCCTTCACTCGAAATAGTAAAAGCATAATCTTATGCTCATATACTAAATATCTTAACTCTAGAACTAATATTTATCATTAAAAACTTTTACCTAAATATGCTATATCATTTACAAAATTAAAGATAGAGTTATCTAAAACTAACCCAACATACCACAAGATATGTTAAAATAATTTTAAAATTACAGTTTATTGAGGACAAATAAGGTTTAGTTTCAAAAAAATTTTCTCCCTTCCCCCAAAATAATTTTTTTAATTAATTTAATGTATTACCGTTCATATTAAGCATGATGAAACAGGAACATTTAAAAGTTCTAACTAGGAGTACAATACATGCACAAGTAATTAAACAGGTTCTGAGCAGTTGTAAATCTTATATTAACATGCATAACATTTAAAGATTACTTTGACACTCTAATAATAAAAGCTGGAGGAAAAAGTAAACAGTAAAACAGTAGAACTAAAGAAGTGCAACAAAAAAGCTCAATACAAATGTGCTCCCTAATACTAAACAAATTACAATCATAACATTCTAATAAAAGTGCAACACATCACTAACAACAAATTTTCCAAATACAAGAACTAAAAATAAAAGAAAAACTAATCATCTTCCTCTTCATCCTCATCATCATCATCATCATCATCACCGACACCAAGATCAGCATCTTCATCCATTTCTCTACTCTGATATGGTGTAAAACTAGGGCATTTAAGAAATTCCACCGAATGATCACCCCTCGCGTATCTCTCCATAGCCTTATGATAAGAAATATCAAATTCTACTCTTTTATGCATATACTCAACTTTATGGTCCATGTGTGCTTCCAAAACCTTCACCTAATTCTGTAATGTCAAAATATCTCCTTGTTGTATAAATAATTCTTCCATTACAGTATCTAGTGAAGAAATACTAAGAGTGGAAGGTCTAGTGGTTGATGTAGAAGGAATATCAAGACTTCCACTCCTAGATCTAGAACCAATACCTTTTCCATAATCACCAAATTTGTCTGTTGAATAGGCTTTTGAGGTGGTAAAGTTTCCTTCCATGTCACATATTTAACTCCAGATTGAATTCACAAGCGGAAATAAAAGAAGGGTAGCCCATACCTTCAGTAGTTCCTTCTCTAGAAGAAATAATCATATTCTTGTAAACAGCAGAGCCAATGTCAATAGGTTTGTTCATCTGAATGAAATAGTTCAAAGCGGTTCTTTCTTGTGTTACCTCAGTAAAATGTTTAGTTGGAAGCAATCTATCAGAAATAATGTAATGTCATGCATGAGAATGAACTTTTAACTTTAAAAAGGAAAAATTGACATGTCGTCCATTCTTTATATTCCAAACACCATTTCCATTATATAAGAATCCAATGATCTAATTAGGTTCAATATTAGAAGAATTGAATTTAAGATAAAAGCAAGTAGGAACACTGTGCGGCTGATAAATGTGATTGATCTGAATTGGGCTAATATATGCATGCTACCCACGAACAAAAACCAAATCATCAGATTCACTATGAAGATTTGCATAGAAATCATGGACCACTGAAATCACATCAATGACAATGAAGTAGCAGAAATTTTGCCTTTGCTATTCAACAATTAGATATTCAACAGTTCCCCTAGGATGAAGCAAGCTTCACTCTGTAATCAAGTTCTTAGATTGCATATCTTCATATCTATCCTGAGCTTTAGAACTAGAGAATCTCTCACTATCAAAGCTAGGTTGTCCTATACCTCTCTTCATTTTAGGATCAATGTATAATCAATAAAAAAATTGATAAAATTATCTTAAGATTACAGTATAACTCCATAAGGCTCCTACAAACACATTTTAAACCATATAAACATTCATCTAAGGATTTTTAACTATTTTCATCAAAAATCTAAAATTTTTTGCCTAACCACAATGTGGAAGAAATCCATGGTGAAATTTAAAAATTTTAATACCAAAATATAAATCTTACCAAGAGAAGATGATTTCTAGAGTTTAAAACCTTAACTCCAAGCCAATCAAGGACCAATCCAAGTCCTAGGGGAGAAAAGTTGTGAAATAAAGGAGAAAGAAGATGAACCAAGGTAAAAATGGAAAAAACCAGGTTATTTGGCTCTAAAAATAAATTTTGGTTAGTCCAGTGCTACATCATTAAGGTATGGCACTATGTCACCATGCTTATCCAGATGAGCGGAGCTATAACGCCCAATAGTAGCACTATGACGCCATTTAAACTGTTTAGATTTGGAAATTTTTTGTATATTTCACAATATGAAAGCAAAACTAAGATCTCTAAACTTTTATATTTTCGTTTTAATGGCCATTTAAATAGTTTTTAGTTCATTAACATTCCAAAATTTCAATGCACAACTTCAGTTAAAGACACATAAGACCAACTTTTCACACAAAAACATAACTTGTTTTCTTATATTAATAATAGTTTCAATACATACAACATAACATGGACATAATTAGATATCAATTCACACATAACAAACCAGAAAAAAGTTTTTAGAGTCACTATGAAGAACAAAGTTGGCACACCACAATAATCACTCAGTACATTAAGATTTTCACAAAAAAAGAAACACTTAAGAGTTATTATGCTCAATGTTTTCTATACCCCATTCACCTTTTTGATAAGTACGATCAAAGAGATATTAGAATGGAGTGTGAGAGAAATCCTAAGAAATCTTATCGTCAATCCAATTTTTTTCTTCATACATTCTTACCTGATATCCTTAAAAACTGTTGAAATGTCAAAACTCGAGTTTCATTTGCCACTCCAATTGCTTGTACAGATGGTAGATGTCACTTAACTTCTAGTGAAGTTCAGACAAATCCTCTTCAATTTTTCTAGGTTTGTTATAAAAATTGGTTTAAATGTTAAAGCTTAGAGAACTGGAGAAAATATCAAACGGCCCGCAGGGAGTCTATTAGAACAATTTGTGACGCTAAAAATTCTGCTTTTAATGATCTTTATAATAGATTAGATACTAAGGAGGGTGAAAATATATATGAATAAACTAGCCAAACAAATAGAAAAGAAAAGTAAAGATTTAACTCAAGTAAAGTGTATTAAAGATGAAAATCAAAAAGTACTTTTCTTAGAAAAAGATATTCTACATAGGTGGGTGAGTTATTTTGATAAAATTTTTAATGAAGTTTCTGAAAATACGATCGACCTTAGTGATTTTAATAAAATGAATAATAATAAAACCTTTCATTTTTACCGTCGCATTAGCAAAAAAGAAGTTGAGAAGGCTTTAAAGAAAACCAAGGGTGGAAAGTCTGTAGGGCCTGATGATATCCCAATTGAAGTGTGGAACTATTTGGGAGATTTGGGAGTTTCTTGGCTTACTAAACTCTTTAATATTATTTTAAAAACTAAAAAGATGCCTGAGGAGTGGAGGAAGAGTATTTTGATCCCCATTTTTAAGAATAAAGGGGATGCACATGAAAAAATAGTATTTTGATCCCTATTTTAAGAATAAAGGGGATGCATGAGAGTGTGCTAATTATAGAATAATTAAGTTGATGTGTCATACTTTAAAATTATGGGAGAGGTTTATTGAACATAGGATAAGGTGATATAAAAATTTCTCATATTCAATTTGGATTTATGCCAGGTAGGTTTACTATGGAAGCTATACATTTATTGAGAGGTTTGATGGAGAAGTTCAGAGATAATAAGGAGAATCTACATTTGATTTTTATTGATTTAGAAAAAGCTTACGATAAGGTTCCAAGAGATATCCTTTGGAAAGTTCTCGAGAAGAAATGTGTTGATATGACTTATATTCAAGTCATTAAAGATATGTATACTAGAGCTGTTACTTGTGTTCAAACTGAAGGAGGATTGACAAAATATTTTCCTATTTCTGTTGGTTTACATCAGGGATCGACTTTAAGCCCATATCTTTTTGCTTTAGTTATGGATGGTCTTACTGGACATCTACAAGAGGATGTACCTTGGTGTATGCTTTTTGCTGATGATATTCTTCTCGTGGATAAAACGAGAGAAAAAGCCCAGGAAAAACTTGAATTATGGAGGTCTACATTGGAGTCTAAAGGCCATCGTTTAAGTAGAACTAAAACTTAATACATGGAATGTAATTTTAGTAGTAATAACTCTAGTGACAGAAGTGTGACTTTGGGTGATCAAATTATTAAAAGGTTTGAACGATTTAGATATCTTGGGTCCGTTGTCCAAAGCGATGGTGATATAGTTGGGGATGTTAATAGTAGAATTCAAGTTGGTTGGTTGAAGTGGAGGAATGCTTCGGGCCTTTTGTGTGATAGAAAAGTACCGCTAAGACTGAAAGGAAAATTTTATAAGACGGTGGTGAGACCTGCAATGCTCAATGGCGCTGAATGTTCGCCTTTAAAAGAGAAGCATAATAATAAGTTAAGTGTTACCGAGATGAGAATGATTAGGTGGATGAGTGGCTTTACACTTAGAGATAAAATGCGGAATGAATATATTCGTGATAGGGTTGGTGTAGCTCCTGTGACACATAAAATTAGAGAAAGTCGCCTTAGATGGTTTGGTCATATTAAACGTCGACCATTAGATGATCTGATTAGGAGAGTAGATGTTTTAAATTCGACTTGTGTTAAGAAAGGCAGAGGTAGACCTAGAAAGACTTGGGCTTATTGTATTAAAAATGATCTTAATTTACTAGAACTAAATGAAAATATGACACTAAATAGGACACAATGGAGAAAAAGGATTCATGTAGCCGACCCCACGTAGTGGGATTAAGGTTTTGTTGTTGTTGTTGTTGTTGTTGTCTATTATCCACTCCAAACTTAATGCAGGATATGTATTGAAGCAGGTCTGAGCATCTTTATGCATGGACTTCTTGTTTTTAAATCTTTCATTGCTACTACTCTCCATTCCTTATCTAAATAAGAATTTTCCACTCTCTAATCTTTCTAAAGTGTAAAGAACTATGAAGGGATTCCTCCTTTTCCATTCAAGATAGTTTTATAAAGAAGAAGAGAGAAGAAAACCGAATTTTGGGTGGTTAGGGGGGATACTCGAACTGTGGCGCTATGGTACTAGCTATGGTGCAATAGCGCCAAACTAACATTTTCAAATATTGTATTTCTTTCATCCCCTACTCAATTTCACCAATAAATCTATGTTTTGTCCTATAATAATCATGTAAGACTCGAAATCACTTCATAAACTCATCATAACCATCATCATTAAACAAATCAAACCACACTGATAACTATGTGTTGCCTCCCACAAAGCGCTTGGTTTAACATTGTCAGACTGACATATCCAAGATTTTTACATTGGTAGACCCAACATTAGGATCTCTTCAAATGTAGAACTATCTCCACTTATATAATCTTTTAAAATGTGTCCATTTACCTTAATTATTATCCCAATTTTGGGATCTTCAATATCAACAACTTTATAAGGATAAGCTCTTACCACAATAAATGACCCTGAGCACCTGAACTTAATTTTTTTTGAAAATAATTTAAATATTTCATTCATAATAAAAATTCTTCTCCTGGCTCAAAATGCTTTTTCAAAATCCTCTGATCAAGCCTAATTTTCATTTTCTCCTTATAAATTCTGATATTCTCATAAGATTCATTTCTCATTTCATCAAGCTCATTTATTTGCAATAATCTTTTTTCATCAGCATATTTCAAATTATAATTGAATTCTTCAATAGCCCAATAAGCTTTATACTCCAACTAACCTAGTAAGTGACAAGTTTTTTCATATATTAGCCTATATGGTTTAATTTCTATAGGAGTTTTGTAAGCAGTCCTATAGGCTCATAATGCCCTGTCAAGTCTATTAGACCAAATTGTCCCATTAAGATCTACCGTTTTTTCCAATATTCTTTTAATTTCTCGATTGGATACTTTTACTAAACTACTATTTTGAAGATGACAAGCTATGGAAATTCTATATTTAATCCCATAATTTTAAGTTAATGTTTCAATTGTTCTGTTCTTAAAATGGCATCCCCCATCTGTAACGATTACTCTAGGCATTACAAAACTTGTAAAATATTTTTCCTTAGAAATTTTGCAACACTCTTAGCATCACAGTGAGTTGCAAAAATTGCTTAAATCCATTTAAAAATATAATCCATAGTTATCAATATATATATTTTCATAAGATGGTATAAATGGTCCCATAAAATCCATACCCCAAACATAAAAAATTTCAACTTCCTGAGTAAAATTTAGGGGCATTTCATTTCTTCTAGAAGTATTGCCTACTCTTTGACATCTATGTCATGATTTTATGTAAGTATTAACATTTCTAAATAACATAGTCCAATAAAATCTAGATTGTAAAATCTTAAATACAATTTTATTAACCCCAAAATGTTTCTCAGATTTATGAAATTTTTACATAAATTCTTGGGTTTCATCCAACGGTGCACATCTTCTACTAACTAAATCCTTATATTATTTATACAAATAAGGGTCATCCCAAAAAAGGAAATTTTACATCGCGAATGAACTTTTTTTTTTCTATTTAATCTTTAGGGTAAAATATTACTAACAAAGTAGTTAACTATATCAGCATACCATAGAATTTGGCTTACATTAATTGCATAAACTTGTTCATCAAGAAAATTTGCATTCATTTCACCATTAAAGCTAACATTATTTTCCTGTTCAAGCCTTAACAAATGACCAGCTATCTGATTATTATTACCCTTCCTATCCACAACTTGGAAATCAAATTCTTGCATCTTAAGGACCCATCTAAGTAATCGTGATTTTGCATCGCTCTTCATCATTATATATTTTATAAAAAAATGATCAATATGCACAATACATTTAGTTCCAATAAGATGAGGCCTAAATTTATCAAAAGCTTACACTATAGTTAATAGTTCCCTTTCAGTAGTAGTGTAATTAATTGAGCATCATTAAGGGTTTTACTGGCATAGTATATCACTTTAAAAATTTTATTGTATATTTGCCCTAAAACAACCCCTATAGAATAATCCCTAGCAAATAAATTAATTTAATAGGTTTTGTCCAGTCTGATGAAACAATAATAGGTACAGTGATTAATTTTTCTTTTAATAAATTGAAGGCTTTTAGGCATTTCTCATTAAAATCAAAGTTAGTGTCTTTCTAGAAGATGACATAAAGGCTCGAAAATTTTTTAAAAGTCCTAAATGTAACTTCTGAAAAATCCAGCACGTTCTAGAAAACTTTCTACTCCTCTTAAACTAGTAGGAGGTGGTAATTCGAGAATAACTTGAATTTTGCTAGATCTACTTCAATGCCTTTCTCAGAAATCTTATGTTCTAACACAATTCCTCCTGAAACCATAAATTGACATTTTCCTAGTTGAGAACAAGGAACCCATAATAAATGATCAATACATGAATTTAAAGAAAATTCAAAATTTTAGAAATCATCCATAAAAACTTCAATTCCTTTCTCATTTAAATCACAAAAACTTGACATAATACATTTTTGAAAAGCTACAAGTGCATTACATAATCCAAATGGCATCCTCCTAAAAGTAAAATTTTTATATATACTTGTAAATGTTTTCTTCTCTTGATGCTCAAGAGCAATAGGTATTTGGTGGTATCCAAAATATCCATCCAAAAAGTAAAAATAACGAAGTCCAGCAAGTCTACCAAATATTTAATCCAAAAAAGGTGAAGAAAAGTGATCTCTCCTAGTGGTGGTGTTTAATTTTCTATAATCAAGACATATTTTTCAACCAGTGACTTGTCTTGTTGGGATTAATTAATTCTTTCATTTACAACTATATTTGCTCCTAACCCATGAACTGTCTAAAATAGAATAAATAATTCCTGCATCCAGCCACTTTAAAATTTTTTTCTTAACATCTTCTTTCATTATCAGATCCAATCTCCTTTGAGTATCATCAATAGGCTTATCATTATCTGTCATTAAAATTATGTGCATACATACTGAAGGGATGTTTGTTTTAATATCAGCTAATGTCCATCCATAGGCTTTCTTACGACTTTTCATCGTCTCCAACAATTTTTGTTCTCATATTGTAGTCAAATCTAAAGATATAATAACTAATAATGTAGATGAGTTCCCTAAAAATGTGTACTTTAAATGAGTGGGAAGAACTTTCATCTCAAGTTCAGAAGGTTTTTCAATAGAAAGAATCACAGGTTTACTATTCTCAGTAGTATCTAAAATTTAAAAATTTTCATGAACATAATTTGAATCCTCAGTATTTATCTCATCTAATTTATCTTCAAAATCATTTTCAATTTCAATCTCTAGGTCTTTTTGATCTAATATGACTTCATCGTTCTATTTTGATATGACTTCACATCTTTCTTGATAATGCTTCACAATCATATAATAGCACGTCTGGTTGCTGAAACATTTATCATATTTAACTTTATCAAGATAATTTATTGATTTAAGCACAATGAATGTAACTTCTTAATCATTAACTTTCATGGTTGATTCTTCTTTTTTACATCTATCATAGCTCGTCTGGTTGCTGGGAAAGGTCTCCCAAAAATGATAGGAATTTCTTTATCTTTTTCTATATCTAACACAATGAAATTAACAGAGAAGATAAATTTATCCACTTTAGCCAATACATCCTCTATAACAACCTTAGGAAAAGTAATTGATCGATCAGCTAATTGTAGGGTATAGTAGTTGAAGATATCTCTCTTAAAGCTAACCTTCTAAATATAGATAATGGTATGAGATTAATGCTTGCTCTTAGATCACATAAAGATTTTCTACAAATTTTTTCTCCAATTGCACAAGGTATGGTAAAACTGCCAAAATCGTTAAGTTTTTCAGGTAGCTTTTTTGGAATTATTGCACCACTTTCTTAATTTAGTTCAACTGTCTCATAATCTTCAAACTTCCTTTTTTTATTTAAAACTTCATTCATAAATCTGACAGAACTTGACATCTTTTCCTACTCTTCTTCAAATGGGGTTTTAATTTTAAGCTTCTTAAATATCTTAAAAAATCTTGAAAATTGTTGATCCAACATTTGCTGCTTAAGTCGTTGAGGAAAAGAAGGTGGTGGTTGATCCCCTTTCTATTATATACTTCTTATTTTGACTTCACTACTAAGAACTAGATGTAAGTTTCTTGCAATAGAAGCCAAAAACTTGATCCCTATCTGGAAAAATAGTACCGCGATGTATGTGTCGTTACATTCTGAATTCTCTTTATTTATATTTCTTTCTTTACAATGCTATCAAATACTTGACTCCGAAGCAATTAAGAGTGAAACTATTATATTTAAATATTGGGATACTACGCAAGTATACGTATCATTATCAAATAATATAGGACTTTTTAATTAAGCTTCAAAATATCGAATCCATAAGGAGAACTACAAACTCTTAAGAAGAAATTAGATAACAAACTCTACCTTAAAAAAAGTGTCTTACTTGAATTATAGATACTATGTTAAGAATGAAGGTTCAAGTTTTTTTTGGTAATTTTGGTAATTGAAAATAAAGTAAAACAGCTAACTAAATTTAACTAGATTTTTGTAAAATGAAAGCAATACAAATAAAATAACTTTTCTTTATCATGAATCAGTAACAAGTTTACGAATTAATTTTTGAAAGTATTGAAATTGTGCTGTGTTAAATAGGAGCAACATTATTCTTTACCCTTACTAGAGATGCTATAAAGAACATTGGCTAATCTAAAGTTTAAATAGTCTTGTAGAGAAGATACAAGCTCTCACTCTAGTGCTCCCTCTTCTCTCTTTACCTGGGGGCTAATCTCTAGTATCAAGAACTAAGAAAATATACAAAATTATGGGAGTTAAGTCTGTCACTCTAAATTCCTCAAACTCTACACACTTCAAAGTTTGTTTCCCTTATTTTCACTCAATCATATAAAATACATTCTCATCCATACAATCTCTTGTGATTCTATCATTAGTTGATTGAGATAGTACCATCATGTACCCTACATGGTCTCACAAAAAAAATTAACATCTCAATTGGACAAATGAAGAAGTAAATGACGTACAAGGATAAATCATCACAAATTATTCCAACATTATAGATCAATACTTCATACAACATCCATTAAAAACATAATTACATATCATTTTAAAGAAAATGATAAAGTAAACTACTCAAAATTTATAGAGAAAACACAACAAAAATTAAGTATAAAAGTAGAAATCATGTAAGAATACAAGAAGTCTAAACTAAAACCAAATGTGTTCATAAAGATAAAAACTTATCTCAAATTCCACTCCACAAGACTCCTGAAGTTTGTTTGAATCTCTTCCTTTCTTTTACAATCCTCCCTAGTTTTGGTCGCCTAACCCTAGAGGTTAAAATCTCTCTATCTCACAAAAAAACTATAATGGATTCTTACTTAGAACTATCTAATCACTTTCTCATTCACTAGGAATGAGAAAAGTGAGAAGAAGCCATAAATAAAATCTAACAACTCCTTATTTTCTACTCTCTAAAAGTGTCCTAAGTTTTCTATATATTTATCTCCTTCAATTCAATACAAGTCCTCCTTCTTATAATTTTTCAAAAGGTGCTTTGGTGTCTCTTTAAATTGTGTCCACATTCAATGAATCTTCCAAGAGTTGCCACTTTTCAAGAGCCATTTCTATGTATTTTCATGCCCATTAATTTTAATCCAGATTTTCACCAAGATTTGCCTCTATCCCCCATCGAAATTTGTCCAAAATTCCTCGAATTTTCATCATAACTACGTAGCACATAAGTGCGAGGTTTTCGGCTCTTAGGCATGAACTTCTTTCTCTCCTTGAGCTTAAGTGTCAGTCTTGGGTGCTTAGGCGACCCAGTTCATTTTCACACCATCTTGAATTTTGCTCCAAATTTGATACGTTTTCACTCCTTTCACCATATTTCATCCATTTAATTGTACCTGAAATTAAAACACAGAAGTATCATCCATTAAAGTACAATATCCTAAAAAATAGGTACAAAAATATGTACATAAATGTTATATATTTTAGGTGTATCAAAATCTTCCAAACATAAAATGTTACTTGTCCTCAAGTGACACTCCAGTCTTTGAAAACCAAAATAATTAGATTATGCAAATGTGTTTCTTTATGATATTCTAAATTTTTTTCCTAGAAATATAGTAGTCTAATTTTGAAAAAATATTAGTAAATGAGACCAACATAGCATTTAAAAGTCTTTAATGTGAAGAAATATGAAAATATGAGTCCCTATCTAGTTCAGAGAAACTTGTAGATTTACCAAATATCGGGTTTAAACATTCTATCTCCCCCACTTAGAAATTTTTATTAAGAATAATTGAACTTACTATATTATTTTCTTAAGCTTAAGAGTTTCTCAAGTCTTATACTTTAAAAAGATCATATGTGGAACCCATTTTTGATTGGGCACTAATCTTTATGCTTCTCCTCCCTTCTTCACATATTATACTTCGCTTTCTTTTCTTTTTATTTTAACACATACTTTACCCTTTTTGTTTTTAATTTCAGCTGAGGATTATTATATCTGGATTGGCATTAATGGGTTTCAATTCCACTCTTTCTTTTCTAAAGAAAAGGTTTGTATATATCCTTTACTTAAAAATATAATCTTAGCTTTGAAAATTATTTTTAAGAAAAGAAAGTTAAGTATTGAAAATAAAAGTCCAATCCTTCTAAATTTTTTAAAAATACAACTTCTCCTACTGAAGATAGTTACAGAAAATTTATCATTTCAACACTAAAAAATTTTAACTTTAAATTTTTCTTCATCACTATTGGTTTCAACTAAATTTTCTTACTCTTTTCTATATACAAAATTTTACTTCCCAAATATAACTTCATACACATAACCATTTTTTTCTAATCAAAATCATATTTATTTGTAGTACATTTGAGAACAAATAAAATTCAAGTTTTGAAAATTGTTTTTCATCCCCCTAAACTTAAATTTTTAATAAGATAAAAAATTTTTAGCATTATATATATATATATATATATACATATATATATTCATATATATATATACAAATATATA
>NW_018164925.1:381905-404713 GCF_001263595.1 Phalaenopsis equestris
TATATATATATATATATATATATGAAACACCAAAAGAAAAATGACAGAGATTACATCAATCTGCAGAAAGGTAGATTAAAAAGATCACCCTTGAGAGGAAAGTGAGGGGGGGAGGGGGGGGGGACCTCCTTGGATAAGTTGGATTTATCTGCCTCAGCACCAGCCTGAGCAAGCCAATGAGCAGGCCTGTTACCTTCTCTATGTATAAAAATAAATTTCAGATTAATACCCTGGGAGTTATGAGAAATTCTATTCTTCCATTTCAGAATGTGCCAGGGGCAGGTTATGGTATTATGGAGAATGCTAATCATGACCTTGGAATCAGTCTCCACTATAAGGTTGTAAAAGTTGGCCTTGGATGCAATATGGATGGCCCAAAAGATAGCCAAAGCCTCAGCTTCCAGAGCATCAGCAGCAAAGATAGGAGACAGGAAATGTAAGAGACAAGTATCATTTGAGTTCCTGAAAACTCCTCCAATGCCAGCAGTGGACATATAGAAACTGCTATAAGTATTGGCTTTCAGCAAACCAAAAGGAGGTTTGAGCCAAAAAACTATGGTGTGCTCCAAAATAGGTTGATTAGCGAAAATGTTGGTCTTAAAAAGATAAGGAAAAGCTTTCCAATGAGTATTTTTTTTTCAGAATGGCTAAACAGTTAGTAGCCACCATAGAGGGATGTGGTAAGTGTTCCTCAAATTTGGCCTTATTTCTAGCCATCTAAGTGAACCAATCTACCACACATGGTATCGCCAAAAGTTTTAATTAAAGTCATTCATTCCAGCAAGATATGAATTTCTGCCAGGTGAGATTGATGGTTTGCACTTTCAAATTTCTGAGGACAATTAACCAAATCTTTTGGACAAACTGACATTGAAAAAAGAGGTGATAAGTTGTTTCCTCTTGCCCTTTACAAAGAAAGCAACAAGCAGGGCCTCTCAATCCCTTCAATTTCAGAATAACATTAGTTGGGAGGCATTTAGAGAAGATTCTCCAACAACAGAAAGACATAGATGGGGAGAGGAAAGTACTCCAAATAGATTTCCCCCAGAGAAAACTCTCTCCTTGATGAAGCTGGGAATAAATATAAGCAGTAGTAGGTTGGGAGACCCCTTGCTTAGAAATAAGTTTATCCTTCTTAGAAGTATCAACAGGAATGCTGTTAATCATGTGAATGGTAAAGTTATCCAGCATGTTGTTTAAAGCAGTAAGGTTCCACTGATTATCATTCCAGCAATATGAAACTTTGGTAGAAGTTGGATAGGGAACATTAATCTTGTCAGCAACCTTACCATCAACCATCCAGTTTTCAAGCCAAAAATTAAGATTCCTCTCTCAAAGATCCCATATAAAGTAATCCTTAGCTTTGTTTTTATATTTGATCATATTGGACCAAATTATGGAGTCTCCCAAATTGGAGGTAGCAAGAGTGGGATGAGAACTTCTACAATACTTGCCTTTAAGAAAGATAGCCCAAAGGGACACTTGAGCTCTAAAATGTATCCACAACTTGCAAAAATTAATCTGATGTAGATGCTTGAAACTTCTGAAACCCAGACCCCCATTGTGAGTTGGTTTGCAAATGGAGTTCCAATTGGTCCAATGTTTCTGGGTTCTTTGTCCTGACCAAAGAAATCTATTGAAAGTTTTTTCAAGAAGGTGTTGAGTGCTCTTTTTCATAGTTGCCATTTGGAGAATGTAGGAGGGGAAGGCAGACATGACATGTTTTAGGAGGGTGATCCTTCCTCCATTAGATAAAGAAGAACTAGTCCAGTTAGTGATCTTAGCTTGGATCTTAGTAACCACTTCATCAAATTGGATTTGTCTTGTCCTTCCTTTCAGTAAATGAACCCCCAACAGTTTCAGATGAGAGTGGGGGGTTTGAAATCCAGTAAAATCAGAAACCCATTGTCTGAAAGGTTGTTTAACACATTTGTTGTAGTAGTTGTTTTTGTCTGAAAGGTTGTTTAACACATTTGTTGTAGTAAATGCTGCATTTTTGTTTGTTCAGCTGCAGTCCAGAGCAAAGCAGAAAATCCTTGAGAAGGGTTTGGATTTGTTTGGCAGCAGGTTTAGTGGCCTTAGAGAAAATAATAACATCATTTGTAACATCATTTGGGCTGATCGCAATATTTGAGCTGTGCTTGAAAAGGTTGTGAGGAGATATGTTTGAAATTAGGTTGAGAATAAGAGAAAGGTAATCAAAAACTAGAATAAAAATAGTAGGTGAGAGAGGATCACCTTGTTTGATTCCCCTAGAAGCAGTAAAGAAGCCATGGTTCTTTCCATTTGTGAGAATAGAGTGGGCCTTAATTTTCAGCCATCTTCTAATTAAGAATATGAAATCCATATTAAAACCTCTAGCAAGAAGAATCTCCTCATGGGAATCCCAGTGAATGGTGTCATAGGCTTTGCAAATATCCAATTTTTAAATAAGATTTCCTCCTCTGCATCTTTTATCCAAATCTTAGAATAATTCTTGAGCTAAAAGAACATTGTCCACAATGCTTCTCCCTTTGATGAAGGCAGTTTTGTGTTTGCTGATGATCTTATTTATATGTGGTTGAATTCTGGCCACCAAAATCTTGCTAATAATTTTAGAAATGACACTGGTGAGACTGATGGGTCTGTACTAATCCCATCTATTACAAACAGTCTCTTTAGGGATGAGGACAATGGTGGAAGAAGTGAAATACTTAATGGGGTCAAGACCAGTGAAAAAGGCATGCACAGCATCAATAACATCATATTTAATGACATTCCAAGCTAATTTGTAAAAGTCAGCAGAAAATCCATCTAGACCTGCTACTTCATTGCTATTAATAAAGTTTAAGGCAATCTTGATCACTTCTTCAGAAGGAATGCCAGCTAGCTTGAGGGTAGAGGTATAATGTCTGCAACGGTCATACATATTGCCTTTCACTTCAGTCCTAGCCACCTCACTTATAGTGAAGAGCTTTTAGTAATGCTCAACAACATTATCAACAATATCTTGGGAAGTATTCAGCCAGTCTCCCTTGGAATCTTTGATATTATGAATCTCATTACATTTCCTCTTGTGATTAATAATAGCATGGTAATATCTAGAGTTTCTGTCTCCCAAACAGAAAAAATTTTGAGCAGCTTTCTGATGAAGAAGTTGTTCCTGCAAGTGAATAGCATTGAGAAGGCTTTCATTAGCAATATAAAGATCAATTTCCAAATTAGGATTTAGACTGATTTTGGATACCAAATCATTTACAATGGCTTCAACTTCCACCACCCTAGTGTTTAAATTGCCAAAAGTCTACCAATTCCACGCTTTGAGTTTAGCAGCAAGCCTTTTATGCAGAATCCATAATTTCACCCAAGGATTGTTATTGTGATAGCTTGACCAAACAGAATTAACTTGATTCATAAAGTCTGGGTGGGATGAACAGACATTTAATATCTGAAATTCGTTTTGGTGGGGTTTATGGAGCTGCTAATGGAGATCATAAGGGGTCTGTGATCTGAACCAGACATGGATAAATGGGAGACAGTTGTATGCAAAAAGTCATTAAGCTAGTGATCATTTAGTGATCATTAACAAGAGATTAACAAGAGCTCTGTCAATTCTTTCCCAAATATTACCTCTTCTCCAAGTGAATTTGTGGCCAGAGAAACCTAAATCATAGAGTCTAGCCATATGAATATTATCTAATAAAAAGTTCATTTTGTTAATATCAGGAGGTCTGTCTCCAACCTTTTCATCAAGGGAAGTCATGCAATTGAAATCTCCACAAACTAGCCATTTTGAGGAGGTGTTTAGGCTTAGATTAAGAAGCTCCTTCCAAATCTCTGCTCTCCCAGCAGAAGAACTAGTGGCATAGACAAAAGTTGCATGAGCAAAGTGGCCAGCCATAGAAAGTGATACATGTAAAAACTGAAGGTGATCTAAGAGGATTTGCCAAGTGACTTCTTTCCTGCAGAGTAACCAAAACTTATTGTTACAATTAGCAGCAAAATGAAACCCAAGAAATTTTTTAATGATTTTATCCTTGTGCTTAGAGACCATGGGTTTCTGAAGAGCAATACACCAAAGCTTGTACATCCTATTTTGATGCAATAACCTACTAAGGGACCTAGGATGTGCCAATCCCCTAACATTCCAGGAAAGGAGGTTAATCATTGATCATTTTTGCTCTCCTCCTTGTTCTAGGAAGAGATTCCAAACTTTTAGACATTAGTTCTCCAGAGTTAGCAGCATTTTGTTTCAGCTCATGCATCAACTTCTTTTTCTTTTTTGACTGATGGATTTGCCATTCTTCCTCTAGGTCTAAGTTCAAATTTTGAATATATATATATATATATTCATATATGGATAAATGAAAACTAAAAATAACATGCTTATAGAAATTTTCATATCCTAAATGAACAAGTACAAAATTTTAAAAACAAAAGTAAAAATAAATTGATCAAATTTTAACTTAATTTTAACATATATGACATCCAACATACTTCTATGCAGTGGAGGATAACATAAAGGCAAATAAACACAAACTAACATAAATTCATAAATACAACATAAAGAAAATACTTGGCAGTATATTGAAAATTTAAGAATAAAATTCTTAAGTAAAGTTTAAAAAAATTCTAAACCTTCCTAATATCTGTGGAATAAGTTCCTCACAAACCAACAAAATTTAACTAAACAATAATGTTCACACAATTACTACCACAAAAAAAAACATAACTACTCACAATAAAACAAATGCATTGTTAAGCATCAAAATAATATCCAACACAACAAATAACAACACATATAACAACAATCTAAACAACTACAACAAATAATAAGATATAAAAGAGTAAGAGTCCAAACAACTACAACAAACAATAACATATAAAATAGTAGGGCGACGGTCGGGGGTAAAAATGTCAATTTTTGGTTAAATTTTTAACTTTTAACCATTTGTGAACCGATTTTAGTGAACCGGTGCTTAAACGCAACTAGTTCGATGCTTAGGCGCCTACCACTCTGGTAATATGTACGTAAGCGCGGTGTTTTAGCACTTAGGTGCAAGTGCTCAGATTTTGATAATTTTTATTTTCAAGTTAAATGCACATCTTGCCTAAGTCATCCATCCCTAAATGGTTTTATAAATCTTAATAAATATTTTCAGTGTGTGTTAGTCCTATTCACTTTTGCTTTGATTAAAGACACGCCGGCCTTAATCTTTGTGATATTCTCTACTATTCGTTATATACTAACGACTTTGAATTTGTTGCATAAGTATTGCGTACTCTGACACACAAACCTCTTCTTAATGGTTTCTTCTTTATTCTTCATTTCAATCTCCCAAGAAGATATTTTTGCAAGTTCTCTCACTCTTTTTCTCTTCACTTAGACTTTAGGATAAAAATTTGAAGTGGGGCAAAAATTCTCTTTATTTCCATGTTATTCATAAGCCATAAATGAAGCTTAGATCCCCAAATCAAATTCACAAATCACTAAATCATGTTTAAAGCCACTAAACCATATTTAATCCTTCTAGAATATTAATTCTACAAATTTTCTTCTTAACTACATCGCTAAAGCGCCACATGTTGGCACTTAAGCGCAAGTGCTTACTCTAACACAGATCTGCTTAACGTCCAAATATGCACTCTAACACATCTAAGTCATCAATTATAGTCTTAAAATCCTCACTATATAATTATATTTTCAAAAACACTACCACATTTTTCTTAATCAAACACAACAACATATAATTTAAAATAAATACAAACAGATAACTATGGGTTGACTCCCACAAACCGCTTGGTTTTACGTCATCAGCCCGATGCAATCAGTTCTTATTTGTGTTTGCCCAACAACATAGGATCATTTAATTTAAGTTGATCCCCAAAAATAGGGTTTCAGCCTCTAACCATTAACTTTGAATATTTTCTCTATTTTAGGATCTTTGATATCCACATCTCCATAAAGATAAACTTTTATCACAACAAATGGACTCATTCACCTGGACTTAAGTTTCTCTAAAAGTAATCTTAATCTTGCATTATATAGAAAAACTTGTTGCCCTGGCTCAAAATTTTTAGTAAGAATCCTACGATCATGCCACATTTCCAAATTTTCATTATAAATCTTAGCACTCTCATAAGGTTCATTCCTTATCACTTCAAGCTCATTTAATTGTAATGGTCTTTTCTCACCAGCATATTTTAAATTATAATTGAATTCCTTAATATCCCAATATGCTTTATGCTCAAATTTAACTGGTAAATGACAAGCATTCCCAAATATTAGCCTATATGGGGACATTCCTATATTAGTTCTATATGTAATTTTATAGGCCCAAAAAGCATAATCGAGTTTGACTCACCAATCCATTTTTTTTGGATTCATAGATTTTTCCAAAGTTCTTTTAATTTCATGATTGGATAACTCAATTGAACCACTTGTCTGAGGATGATAAGCAGTAGCAATTCAATGGTTGATATGATATTTCCTTACTAATTTTTCCATTATTACATTTTTAAAATGTCTTCCCCTTCAGAGTGATCACTCTCGGCATCTCAAATATACAAAATATATTTGTCCTTAAAAACTTTACAACACTCTAAGCATCACATCGAGGTAAAGAAACAACTTGTATCCATTTGGATACATAGTATACTACTAAGAATATATATAAATTTTCAAAAGATGGTATAAATGGTCCCATGAAATCTAATCCCCAAACATCAATTATTACTTCCAACATATAATTGAGCGGAATCTCATTTCTTCTAGAAATACTACCTACACATTGACATTGATCACAAGTTTTGATATAAGCATTAACATCTCTAAAGATTGCAGATCCAATCTCATTTCTTCTAGAAATACTACCTACACATTGACATTGATCACAAGTTTTGATATAAGCATTAACATCTCTAAAGATTGCAAAATTTTGTATGTTATTTTATCAACACCAAAATGTCCCCCAAAATTAGAATCCTGACATTTTTGGATAATTTCATAAGTTTCTTCAAAAGCCACACATCTTCTAATAATTATATCATTTTCTTGTTTATATAAAAATGGCTCATCCCAAAAATAAGTCTTAGCTTCAGATAAAATTTCCTCTTTTGTTGTTATGTCCGACCATATGGTATAATATCACTAAAAATGAAATTCACAATGTCGACATATCATGAAACACACCACTCATTAATATTGAACAATTTTCATCAAAAAAATGTTCATTAATTTCTTTTTAAAACAGAGTGATTTTCCTAATTCAAGCCTACACAGATGATCAGCAATTTGATTATTGGCTCCCTTCTTACCTACCATTTCAAATTCAAATTCTTGCATAAGAAGAATCCATCTTATTATTCAGGGTTTTGTATCATTTTTTTCATTAAATATTTAAAAGCAAAATAATTTGTGTGCACAACACATTTTGTTCCAACTAAATATGATCTAAATTTATTAAAAGCATATATGATTGCTAATAACTCTTTCTGAGTTGTGGTATAATTAATTTGAGCTTCATTAAGAGTTCTACTAGTATATTAAATTACTTTGAAAATCTTATCATGTTTTTTGTCCTAAAACAGCTTTGATAGCATAATCACTTACATCACACATCAATTCAAAAGGTTTTTCCCAATTGGTGAAAAAATAAATGGTGAAATGACTAATTTTTCTTTTAATAACTCAAAAGCTTTTAGTCACTCCTTATCAAAATTAAAAATTACAAATTTTTTGAGTAAATGACATAGAGCTTAGCAATTTTTTTAGAAGTCTTTAATATATCACCTGTAGAATCCAGCATGTCCTAAAAACTCCTAATTTCCCTCACATTTTTTTTGTGAGGTAAATTAGTGATCACTCAATTATTTGCATGGACTACTTCCATACCATTTTTTGATATAAGATGACCCAAAACAATTAATCCTACTACCATAATATGGCATTTTTCTTAATTAAAGACTAAATTTGTTTCTTTACAGCGCTGAAGAACTTTTGATAAATGTTCTAAACATGATTCAAATGAAGTTCCAAACACTGAAAAATCATCCATAGAAACTCTAATTCCTTTTTCAATAAAATCACAAAAGATAGCTATCATACATCTTTGAAATGTAGTAGGGGCATTACATAAACTAAAGAGCATTCTTCTAAAAGCAAATGTACCATAAGAACTGATATAAGTTATTTTCTCTTGATCCTGAGGAGCTATTTTTATTTGGTTATAACCAATATATCCCTCCAAAAAATAAAATTATTTGTGCCCGTGCCCTGCAATTCTATCCATCATTTGATCTAAACAGGTAATGGAAAATGATCTTTCCCAGTGACGAGACTTAATTTTCTATAATCAATGCATATTTGCCACCATATGACTTGTCTTATTAATATTATCTTGTTATGTTCATTAATAGCCACATTCACTCCTCCTTTCTTAGGAACACAGTGAATTGGACTAACCCATGCACTATCTAAAATATGGTAGACAATTCCAGCTTCTAACAACTTTAAAATGTCCTTCTTAACAATTTCTTTAATAACAGGATTCAATCTCCTTTGAGGATCAGCCTTAGGTTTGTAGTTTTCTTCAATAAGAATTCTATGCATACAAACTGAAGGACTGCTTCATTTAATATCAGCAATTATCCATCCAAAAGATTTCTTATAATTCTTCAAAGTTTCCATTAAACTTTTTCTTCTTCTAAAGTTAAATTTGAGGAATTTATAACTGGTAATGTTGAGAAATCACCTAAAAAGGCATACTTTAAATGTTTAGGAAGTAACTTCAATTCAAGTTTAGGAGATTTTTCAGTCAATGGAAAAAAAGATTTATCTTTTTCTATCGGGTCCAAAACTTCAAGACTTTCTCAAACATAATTTAAATCTTCCTCATGAAAATCATCAGATTACTCTAGTTCCTCTTCTTGATTGTGTTCCAACTCTTTTATTTCACATTTTGCTTCATAAGTTACTTTGAAATAGCATTCACTCAGGTGCCTTATTACATCCATCCTGTAACAGTAATCATTATTACCTTTTGCAGGATACTTTTTTGATTTTGAAATATTGAAAGTAATTGTTTAATCAATGAAGCACATAGTTAATTTCCCTTTCTACACATCTTTCATTGCTCTTCCCAAGTCTAGGAAAGGTCTCCCCAAAATGATAGGTATCTCTTTATCGTCCTTAATATCTAGCACAATGAAATCAATAGGAAAGATAAATAGATCCACTTTCACTAAAAAACATCTTCTATATTCTATAACTACCTTAGGATATGTTATTGAACAATCTACTAAAGACAAAGTTACAGTAGTAGGGGATATTTCTCTTAATCTCAGTCTTTTAAATATTGCTAATGGAATAAGGTTAATGCTTGCACCTAAATCACATAAAGCTTTCAAATAACATATGTCTCCTATTGCACATGGAATTTTGAGGCTACTAGGATCATTAAGCTATTCAAGAAGATTTTTTTTGAAATATAACACTACACACCTCACTAAGTGCAACATTATCGTTATCTTCAAACTTCCTTTTTCTGTTAAGAATATCCTTCATTAACTTCAAATAGCTTGGCATTTGTTCTAAGGCTTAAGCAAATGGAATATGAATCGTAAGCTTTTTAAAGATTTCCATAAATTTTTAAAATTATTTATCCAACTTTTGTTAACGAAGTCTCTCAGAAAATGGAGGTGGTGGTTTTTTCATGTCACTTTTTAGTGGAGAAATAGGTCTCTTTAAACCTTTTGGAGCATCCTCTTTAATCTATTCAATTTCTTCTCTATCTACTCCAATCTTCTTTTGAACTCTACCTTCCAACTCTCTTCCACTTCTATGTTGAAAAGCTTTTACTTGCTCTTTATTCTGGTCTTTTGGAATTACCTTTGTATTGCTAGAAAGTGTTCCTTAGGATCTATTACTTAATGAATCTTTTATATGTCATAGTTCATTCTCAATATTTCTAATTGTAGCTCCTTGATTTTGTAATTGATTTCCTATTTGTAACACCACTTCTTCGATAGACAAATTTTTTTCCTTAAGTTGTGGATTACTTTTAAAACCTTGAGGATATGTACGTCTATAATTATTATTACCTTGGTTTTTTAGTTTCCCAATGGGTTTACTTTGTTATTCCCCCATTGCTGATTATTACCACCCGAATTATTATTATTCTAGTTAAAGATTCTAGTTAAAGTTAGGACTGGGTTATAATATTTTGAATAGGGCTTATTTGGCTTTTGAATTTGGGTTTTTTGAATAGGGCTTATTTGGCTTATTATTTATGACATTCAAAGTTTCTAATGAAGTTAGAGAATCTACCATTTTGCCTAATGAATTCTCTTTAATTATTGAAATTATTTTAGAAAAACTCATTCCAAATTGGTCTAACTTCCTTGAAATTGTAGCAACTTGACTTTGTTACATTGCAAAAGCATTATATTCATAATTAATGGATAATTGCTTAGGAATTATCCTCTCAAAAGGCCATTGAAAATTATTGATAGCCATCTCTTCAATTAAAGCATATGCATCATGAAATGGTTTTGATATCCCTGAACCACCAGTAGCGACATCGATAATAGATCTAATAGATCCAACTAATACATTGTAAAAGTTTCAAATTTTAACCAATCTAGTATAGTATGGTGTGAACACTTTCTCAGGAGTTCTTTAAATTGTTATGATGATTCATAAATAGATTCCCTTTCAAACTGGCAAAAAGATGTAATATCATTTTTAAGCTTCACAGTTTTTGAATGGGGAAATTATTTAGTAACAGATTTCTGCGCTAAATCAGCCAAAGTTTTGATAGATCCAGGTGCTAACAAATTTAAACATATCTTAGCTTTAGCCCTCAGTGAGAATGGAAAAAGTTTAAGTCTAATAGCATCATCTGAAACACTATCATATTTAAATGTAGCATAAAGTTCTAGAAAATTGGCACAATGTAAATTTGGATTTTCAGTTGGTACTCCCCAAAACTGATTATTTGACACCATTTAAATAATAGCAGGTATAAGTTCAAATAAATTAGCCACTATAGTAGGTTTTTAAATACTAAAATGAAGTTCATCTACTATAGTGTTTGCGTAATCTCTTAAAGGTCTAAATTCTTGATGAATTTTAGCATTTTGATTATTGTGGTTAGTCATTTCTTGAAAATTTTGAACTCTTTCGGTATTTTTTATTTTTTTTATTTGTCTATTAGTTCTTTATAATTCAGAATTGTAGGCCACAAGTCTTTTAGAACCTGAACTACACATAAATTACGGTAAAATAAAATAAAATCACACAAACAAGAACTTATATAAAAACAACACTACGATGTTCTTATAATAAATCTAAAAGTTTAAATAAGGATTTCTAAAAATAGAAATTTGTTTTCCTAAAAATTCCTTCAAATTATACTAAAATTTTCTTTTTCTTCCTAGCAACAGCACCAAAAACTTAATCCCTTTTTCTTTTATATACTTCTGCTTCTGACTCAATTGCTAAGAACTAGATGTAAGTTTCCTGACAACAGACGCCATAAACTTGATCCCTATCTAGTACGATAGTACTACGATGTATGTGTGGTTAGATTCTCAATTTTTATTATTTATATTTCTTTCTATACAGCGGTTCCAACTACTTGAATCCAAAGAAAGTAAAAGTGCAACTCTTATATTTAAATATTGGGATACTATGCAAGTATGCGTATCGTTATCAAGTAATATAGGAATTTTTTATCAAGCCCCAAAATACCGAACCTACAGGGAGAACTACAAACTCTAAAGAAGAAATTAGATAACAAAATCTACTTTGAAAAAGAGCTTACTCAAACTATATATACTACGGTAGAAATGAAAGTTTGATTCTTTTTGGTAATTTTAATAATTGAAAATAAAGTAAACAACTAAATAAATTTAACTAGAATTTTGTAAGAAAAAATCAATACAAATAAAATATATTTTTCCTTATCATGAATTATTAACAAGTAAAGGAATTTTGTTGTGAAAGTATTTAAATTGTGTTGTGCCAAATAGGAGCAATATTATTCTTTACCCTTACTAGAGTTGCTATAAAGAACATTTGCTAATGTAAAGTTTAAATAGTCCTAAAGATGGGCTAGGTAGGGAAGATAATAGCTCTCACTCCAGCATTATAGATAAATACTTCACACAACTTCCATCCAACACTTAATTACTTATCATTTTAAGGAAAAATAAAAATAAAATTACTCGTAACTCATGGAAAAAATACAACAACAATTAAGATTAAAAATAAAAAAATCATGTAAGAATAGAAGAAGCCTAAATTAAAACCAAATGTAGTCACAAAGGTAAAAAATTATCTCAAATTCCTCTCCACCAAACCCTTCAAGTTCCTTTCTCTTACAATCCTCTCTAGGTCTGGTCGCCCAACCCTAAAGGGTTAAAATCTCTTCATCTCACTAACAAACTACAATGGATTCTTATTTATAACTATCTAATCACTTTCTCCTTCACTAGTAATCAGAAAAGTGAGAAGAAGCACAAAATAAAATCCTGCAACTCCTTACTTTCTACTCTCTAAAAGTGTCATAAGTCTTCTATATATCTATCTCTTTCAATTAAATTTAAGTCTTCCTTTTTATAATTTTTCAAAAAGTGCTCCGGTGTCTCTTCAAAATGTGTCCACATTCAATGAATCTTCCATGTGTTGCCTCTTTTCAAGAGCCATTTTAATTTATTTTTGTGCCTATTAACTCTAATCCACATTTTCACCAAGAGTTGCTTCAAGAACCCCTTCAAAATTTGTCCAAATTTCCTCAAATTGTCATCATAACTATGGGGCGCGTAAGCGCGAGGTCTTCGGTGCTTAGGCGTGACCTTCTCTATCTCCTAGCACTTAAGTGTCAATTCTGGGGGCTTACGCACCACAGTTCATTGTCACACCTTCTAAAGTTTTGCTTCAAATTTAATCCTTTTTGACTCCTTTCACCATATTTCATCCATTTAATTATACCTAAAAGAAAAACACACAAATACCTTCTATTAAAGTGCAATATCCTAAAAAATAGGTATAAAATATGTACATAAATGTCATATATTTTAGGTGTATCAGTGAACTTTTTAAATTAATATTAGTTGGAGAGACAGGTGATTCTATTTCCTTAGGAATAGTTTTCTCTGGTTTTTTAGTTTTAGTATTTTCTCTCTGAACTTCAATCTATTTTTGAAATCACACATTTAATTCCTTTCCACTCCTTGGTTGGACAATTTTAACTTGTTCTTGCTCTTTAATTTTATCTTTAAGATTGATCTCAACATTACTAGGAAGTGTTCCTTGAGGCATATTACTAAGGGCATTAGAACTTTGTCCTAGTAGATTCTCAATGTTTTGAATAGCAGTAATTGGATTTTGTAATTGATTACCCTTTTGTAACACCACTTCTTCTAAAAATAACTTCTTTTATTTAAATTGTTGATTGTTAAAACCAGGAGTAATAGAAGGTCTATAGTTAGAACTACTTTCGTTATTCCAGTTTCCTAATGAATTTACTTGATTGTTCCTCCATTATTTACTTCCACAACTAGAATTGTTGTTCCAGTTAAAATTAGTATGGTTTTTCCAACCTAGGTTGTAAAATTTAGAATAAGGGTTATTTGGTCTATAAATAGATTTTACTATTTCTAATCAAGTTTGAGAATCAATATTTGTCCAAATGAATTTTCTTCAATCATTTGAAGTTTACTTATCATTTTAAGGAAAAATAAAAATAAAATTACTCGTAACTCATGGAAAAAATACAACAACAATTAAGATTAAAAATAAAAAAATCATGTAAGAATAGAAGAAGCCTAAATTAAAACCAAATGTAGTCACAAAGGTAAAAAATTATCTCAAATTCCTCTCCACCAAACCCTTCAAGTTCCTTTCTCTTACAATCCTCTCTAGGTCTGGTCGCCCAACCCTAAAGGGTTAAAATCTCTTCATCTCACTAACAAACTACAATGGATTCTTATTTATAACTATCTAATCACTTTCTCCTTCACTAGTAATCAGAAAAGTGAGAAGAAGCACAAAATAAAATCCTGCAACTCCTTACTTTCTACTCTCTAAAAGTGTCATAAGTCTTCTATATATCTATCTCTTTCAATTAAATTTAAGTCTTCCTTTTTATAATTTTTCAAAAAGTGCTCCGGTGTCTCTTCAAAATGTGTCCACATTCAATGAATCTTCCATGTGTTGCCTCTTTTCAAGAGCCATTTTAATTTATTTTTGTGCCTATTAACTCTAATCCACATTTTCACCAAGAGTTGCTTCAAGAACCCCTTCAAAATTTGTCCAAATTTCCTCAAATTGTCATCATAACTATGGGGCGCGTAAGCGCGAGGTCTTCGGTGCTTAGGCGTGACCTTCTCTATCTCCTAGCACTTAAGTGTCAATTCTGGGGGCTTACGCACCACAGTTCATTGTCACACCTTCTAAAGTTTTGCTTCAAATTTAATCCTTTTTGACTCCTTTCACCATATTTCATCCATTTAATTATACCTAAAAGAAAAACACACAAATACCTTCTATTAAAGTGCAATATCCTAAAAAATAGGTATAAAATATGTACATAAATGTCATATATTTTAGGTGTATCAGTGAACTTTTTAAATTAATATTAGTTGGAGAGACAGGTGATTCTATTTCCTTAGGAATAGTTTTCTCTGGTTTTTTAGTTTTAGTATTTTCTCTCTGAACTTCAATCTATTTTTGAAATCACACATTTAATTCCTTTCCACTCCTTGGTTGGACAATTTTAACTTGTTCTTGCTCTTTAATTTTATCTTTAAGATTGATCTCAACATTACTAGGAAGTGTTCCTTGAGGCATATTACTAAGGGCATTAGAACTTTGTCCTAGTAGATTCTCAATGTTTTGAATAGCAGTAATTGGATTTTGTAATTGATTACCCTTTTGTAACACCACTTCTTCTAAAAATAACTTCTTTTATTTAAATTGTTGATTGTTAAAACCAGGAGTAATAGAAGGTCTATAGTTAGAACTACTTTCGTTATTCCAGTTTCCTAATGAATTTACTTGATTGTTCCTCCATTATTTACTTCCACAACTAGAATTGTTGTTCCAGTTAAAATTAGTATGGTTTTTCCAACCTAGGTTGTAAAATTTAGAATAAGGGTTATTTGGTCTATAAATAGATTTTACTATTTCTAATCAAGTTTGAGAATCAATATTTGTCCAAATGAATTTTCTTCAATCATTTGAAGTGTTTGAGAAAAAATCATTCCAATTTGGTCAATTTTCATAGATAATGAAACAACTTGAGATGCAAATACCATTATCATCATGAATGCTGGCAACTTTCTTTGGATTTACCCTTTCCAAATGCCATTGAAAATTGTTAGCAACCATCTTCTCAATTAAACCATAAGCTTCATTAAATAGTTTAAACATTAATGAACCTCCAAAAACAACATCTATGATAGATCTAATGGGTCCTACTAACCCATTATAAAATGTTTGAATGATTAAGCAGTCTGGTAATGCAAGATGTGGACACTTTTTAAGGAGTTCCTTAAATCTTTCCCAAGCTTCATATATTGATTCTCCTTCATATTGAAAGAAAGAATTAAAATCATTTTTAAGCTTAATAGTGTTTGAAGGAGGAAATTACAGAGTTAAGAATTTCTGTGCTAAATCCCCCCAAGTTCTAATTGATTCAGATGCTAATGAATTTAGCCACATCTTAGCTTTATCACTTAAGGAAAAAGGAAAAATTCTAAGTCTAATAGCATCATTTGACACTCAATCATACTTAAATGTAGCACCTAGTTTTAGAAAACTTGTTAAATGTAAATTTGGAACATTAGATTGTGTTCCCCTAAACTGATTATTTTGCACCATTTGTGTAATAGGAGGTTTAATTTCGAACGAGTTAGCCACTACAATAGGGGTTTGTATGCTTAAGTGAATTTCATCTGTTGTAAGGTTTGTATAATCTCTTTATCGTCTTTGTAAAATTTTATGTTCATTTACAACATTTTGATTTTCAAAACTGTTAGGTGAAGTGTTTGCCATTTCTTCTAAATTATGAAGACTTTTTTGTTTTCTAGTTCTTATAATTATTCATTATAATTCAGAATCGTAGGGTACTAAACCTTCAGATCCCAAACTACATAAGGAAGAAATAAAACTTCCAAAAAAGAAATAGCTTAAAGAAAATAAAAATGCTAAATTTTTTTTAGATTTTTTAATCTTTTCAAATTTTATTAAATTTTTTTTGAAATTTTTTATATTTTTTAGTTTTTTCAAAAAAAAATTTTATGTTATGAAAGTTTTTGAAAATAAATAAATGCTACAAAATTGATTTTTAATTTTCCTAAAATAAATCTATAGTTCTAATAAAGCTTCTTAAGTAAAAAATTCTATCAATTCCCCAACAACAATGTCAAACACTTGATCTAACCCACAACTACACATATTTTTTAACTCCAAATTATTTCAAAAAACATTACCTAAGTTTTATTCAGAGGCTAGTGTGAATAAATTATAATAAAGAATAAAACTTCAAACTAGGTGTGCTACAAAACTATACATATCATTTCAAGTAATATAGGATTTTCCTTAAAAAGCCCAGTATCAATGTCACAAGGAATGTTGAAATTCTTATAATACTAACTTTCAAAACTTCTATCTAAATTTCAAATAATACAATAAGAAATTTTTTTTCAAAATGTTTGTATTAGTTGAACAATAAATTAATGCAAAAAATAAAAATAGAGATTAAAACACCGATAAAGTTTAAAAACTAACAAAGTTAAAAAGAGTTTAAAAGAGAGTTTGATATATTACAGAAAGATCTTTCCCCTTGCTAAGAGATGTTTATCAATGTAGGAACTGAATGATGAAAAAGATAAATGTTGTATTATGCTAAATAGGATCATTCCTATTCTTTTCCCCCTCTCGGTGCTTGTAAAGTTTTCTTGCAGCCAATCTCCAAGCTCTTACACAAGATAAAGACTCTCACTCACACACACACACAAACACACTAGACTCAATCAAACCCTCCAAAATTAGACAAAATGACTCCAGAAAGACTCTGAAAGGACTATCATTTTGTCTAGAATTTAGCCTTATTAAAAGATAACTAAAATCACTAAAGTTCACTTCAAGAACCCCTTCAAAATTTGGCCAAATTAAATGGATATTTTAGAAAGTTGGTTACTAGCACTATAAAACTAATCTGGGGTGCTATAGCACCCATTCAACCCGTCTACTGGTGATATGGCACCAAGTGTGGTGCTATGTCACCATACAAAAACATCCATAATTTTATTTTTTCCTCATTTTCTCTAAATGTCCATTCCATGTATCTGAAACTAAAAGCATTCAAAGAAACCTTACTTTAAAGTGAAATATCATCAAAAGTAGGATTAAAATCAACATGAAATTCACACAAAAAATAGGTTATTTTTGGTTAATTAGTTATCAAAATCAAATTTTTTATAAATGTTCCTTTTATTCGAGCATTAAAATGGATATAAAATGTGAAGATGAAACATTATTGAAAAGATTTCTTTTTCATTGGTACTCATCATGTGTTACTGACTTAGCAAAATGGGGTTTAATACCACACAGATGGTCTAAGAAATAGTCACACCACTTTGACAATCTTTTGCAATCTTAAACAGCAAGAAGAGTTTGCTACTATAGTACTAGTGGATGCTAAGGAGTATTGTATGGCCATTAATAACTATCTTGAACTGGATTACCTCTTAGTTGGGATGCACCGCGTAAATGAAAGGAAGAAACTAAATAATCTATTGATCAATTAAAGGAAATAAATTTGGGAACTCAAGGAAACCTAAAACTTACTTTTGTAAGTTAACTTTTAAATATACGAGAGATTGATGATATTGTTAAATTATTAATGGAATATAACTATTATTTTGCTAGGAGTAATGATGAAATGCTAGTATTTGCTCCTCTTCTGACATTTAATGGACTAGAAATTCAACATAATGTTGTACCCGTTAAACAATCATCTCGACAAATGAGGGATGAAAATCAAGAACAAGGACTTAATTAAATTTAGCTTTATTCAAGAAGAGAAGTATTCTTTCTGGCTAGCTAGTATTGAAACTGTTAAGAAGAAGAATGGACAAATATGAGTGTGTATAGGCTTTAGTGATTTTAACAAGACATGGCCTAAATATGAATTTACTTTGCCTATGTGTTGATAGTTATCATTGCTTCTTCACATGCGATATTTTCATTCATGAACTGATCCTTGAGATATAACCAATTTGTGATGGCTCGAAAAGATGAGAAACATACAACATTTAGAACACTGATCAAGGTATATTGTTACAGGGTTATGCACTTTAGTTTGAAGAATGACTGTGCTACTTATCAATGAGTGGTGATGACGATTTTTGATGAACTAATACACAAACAATTAGAATGATACATTAATGGATTGTTTGTGAAGATTAAAGAAGGAGAAGACTATCTGTATGATTTGAGAATTGTTTTCAAATGATTATGTTTGTTTGACCTAAAGTTGAATCCTTGGAAATGCATTTTTAATGTTACCTTAGGAAAATTCTTAGGGTTTGTAGTACGAAATCATGGGTTTAAAATAGACCCAAAGAAAATAAAAGCAATATTAGAAGTGCCACCTCCCAAAATTTTTACTCAACTATGATCCTTTCAAGGTAAGCTAACATATCTAAAATGCTTTATTTAAGATATGATGGGTAGTCGCTATCTATTTTCTACTTTAAGCAAGAAGAACGCTAAGTTACATTGGGATGGCAAATGTCAACAAGCATTTGAAAGCATTAAACAATACTGAATGACCTCCAGTATTAGTAGCTGACATCCCATGTTAGTTGTTAATACATTATATTTCTTGTCTAGATGAATCCCTTGACATCTTATTAGCTCAAACTAATGAGATAAGCAAAATAAATGCACTATATTATTTGAGTCAATGATTTATCCCAGCTAAAAGAAACTATCATTCTATCAAATATAGCCCAAATTTTTTTAATCTAAAATTAAAGAAATTACATGCTCTCTCATAAAATTAGTCTTATCTCTAGGTTCAGTATGTTGCAATACTTGAAGACCCATCCAACTTTATCTGGAAGATTGGCTCATTGGCCAGTGATCTTATTACAACTTCATATAACTTTTGTTCCTCTGTGTGCTTCTAACGACCAAGCTTTGTCTGATATCTTAGCAATACACCCTTTATATCCTGATGCTCATTTGAATGATGATTTATCTGATGAAAAAATAAGTTAGAAGATCACAAGAAATCAAGCTAGAAATTTTAGTTTGATGGTGCTTTGTCAGCCAAGAAAGATATAAGTACAAAAGTGGTTATCCCTGGGAAGGAAGACATATGACTTTTATTCATAACCCGTGAAAGAGGGATGGTTAGATTTCCTATCATTTGTCAAAGACATGTACTAAAAAAGAAGTTTAATGGGCCAATATGAGAAGTTCCATTTGTGAAAGATAAAGCCAGTCAGGGGGATTCTTATCAATTAGTTATTTGTAAAGGTGAAAGTCATATGCTCCATATCAGCGGGCATTACTTGAAGAAATATTTTCTATAGTGGTGTATCTCAATTTTCTAATTAATGAAATCTATTTGAGGACTCTAATTGAAAGTCATTTTACTGTTGAATCTCTGAGTTTCAAAAAAAGGAATTGAATTATCATTATCATCAATTGGAGAAGTAATCTTATCAAAAGATTTTTGTACTAATTTTTTCAAAATTTAATTATATTTGAATCCTTTCAATCTGTTCAAACATCAAAAATCATTTTAACAAATCTTTTCAAACATCAAAATATTTTCTGGTGCTATTAAAATACATGATTTAATTCTTGTATTATGGCACTTTATCCTTCCTACAAGTTTTCGTGACAGTTGTGTCATGAATATATATGATCCAGTAGACTCTATATCACCACACATTGATCACAGTGACTTCAAGAGACCCTTCTGCACAGTCTTTCTTGTTATTCAAAGTGATATTATATTTGGTAAGGACAACAATATACTTAGACCAAGGAAATTTAATGGAGCTTACTCTATACCACTTCACAAAAGATCAGCGCTAGTTGAGGGAAATGGAGCCAATCTTGTTAAACATTGTATACCATCTATTCTTGAAAGGATGATATCATCACCTTTTGAAAAATGAGGAAGTCTAAGTGTCCTTATAACTATAGTTTATATGTTGAATTTTAGAATATCATTCCTCTCAAACTTTTGAGATATTACAGAATTATAATGATTTTCAAGTCTTTTTATGTCAGTGCCTTTATATTTGTGGTTGTTTTTATGAAAATCTTATGAATGTTGTTATAATTGTCATTTTTCATTATTGAAGGAAAAGAAAAATTGTGTAGTTGAATGCAAGAATGTTTTATACAACTTTTTCATTTTTAAATAAGATAGTATTTAGATATTTTGAAAATAATGACATCTTGATGTGAATAATGGAACTTCTAATGTTAACAATATATCACAACAAAAACATAATTTTGAAAAATCTAAAGTGGATTGTTATTGGGTAAGGTGTAGTTTCCTTTTTGGTGTTCTAGACCTAATTCAATCAAAAGAAATTCTAAACCTCAAAATGAATATTTCAAATGAAAACCAAAACTTAAAATTAAAAACAATCTAATTTTGGGAGGGTGTAATTCTTTGAGGCTGTACTATACCCAATAAAACAAGAAAATTTACAAAAAAAAATTTTAAACAAATAAAAAACTAATTGTTAAAAAATTAAGACTTTCAACCAAACTCAAAAATTCCTCTAGGAGTGCGAAAACTCAATGAAGATTGAATGCAAAACTTTTTTAAGATGAAACTTTTGAAAAATTAAATTTTCAAAATCTTTTGAAATAATTGAAATTAAATTAAATGAATATTTATCTTTGATTAGCTTTTAGTATGGATGTCAGTTGTGCGTTTTCTATTTTGATCAAATCATCTTGTTTACCTCTTAGGATAGATGTAAGTCGCATGCTTTTCATCCTAATATATTTAAGTGAATATTTTTCTTTGATCAGCTCTCTGTTGAATGCCAGTCATAAACTTTTTGTTCCAATCTAATCAACTTGTTTACCACTCAATATGAATATAAGTCATGCACTTTCATCCAAATGTATTAAAGTTAAATAAATCCCTATTTTAATTAGATATCAGAAGGAAGTATGATCCAATTGGTATTCCATTTTGATCTAATCATCTTTGATTAGCTCTTTGATAGATGTAAAGCCCATGTATGGAGTTCTATCTCAATCTATTTGTCTTTTTTACATCTTAGGATAAGTGACAGTCGTGCACTTTTCATCCTAATGTATTTAATATTAGTGAGTATATTTTGATTAGTTCTCAGGTTTTAAGTTTGTCCTTATGGCCTTGCTTCACAGACTAATCATTACCTTCACCTCTTTAGCTAGATGCGAGTCCCTGAGGTTTCTATTCTAAATGTTATTAGATATTTTGAATCCTTTCATTCTCTATGGTTATGATTCTTGTACCTAGTGTAATACTGCTCAAAATTTTTTATAGGTACTTTTGAGCTTTGGATCCATTGGTGTTGGAGAAAATCATTTATGGAACCATCACAATGTGTTCTGGGTTTGATTCTCTTTAAATTAGTTAAGGTTAATTTTGAAGTCAATCCTTTGAGTCAATAGATCTTAACAAGGGTAACTCCTATTTTAAGTCGACTCATCAAAAATAGTACTCTTTTTTTTTCACGATCAGCTGGTGTTGGAATAAACCCTCAATGGACTATCTTGATTGATCATGTTTTGTTAATTGCAATGAAGTGAAATGCTGATGATGTAAATCAATCCTTTGAGTCTATAATTCTAACTAATGAATATCCCATTTAATATTTTCTTCACTAGTTTCACTAAGTTGATGATTTTGGGACCTAGTTTGATGTTGTTCAAACTTTTTTATAGATCTTATTGAGCTTTGGATCCATAAGCATTAGACGATCCCTTTGTGAAACCATCACAATGTGGTCAAGGCTTGATTGGCTTTGAATTAGTCAAGGTTAATTTTGAAGTCAATCCTTTGATTCAATTGATAAGGGTAAGTCAAAGTTGGAGTAAGACCTTCGCGGAACCATCACACTTGATCGAGTTAGGTTGATTATTATGCAATGAAACACTGATGAAGTAAATCAATCATTTGAGTGTGTAATTCTAAGGTAAGAATATCCCATTTAATACTTTCTATGTTGGTTTAACTCATCAAAAAGCATATGCTTTCCTTTTTGACCCATCAGTGTTATAAGAATCACTTTGGGCACCATCTCAATGTTATTGGGTTTACTGGCTTTGATTCAGTGGAACGCATATATCTAGGTAGGTTCATTGAGTTTGTAAGTCTGATTGAGAATTATTTTCTCTAACAAATTCTTTTCTCAACATAATTCATTGGAAAACTACTTTTCTTTTCTTTTGTTCTATTAGCTTTATTGATTTTGTTGGCTTTGATAACAGCTGTAAACCTAACTGAGTAATTCTAGTATAGCAAAAATCAAGCTATTTCGGTGGCAAGTACTGGTAGTGAAGATATTGAAATGACATACCTAGTCTAGTGTGGATTAAACTAATTATGGTTGACAAGGTTTGTTGTTTACGTTGAATTATTTGATTCAATAAAATCAACACTTTAGACACGTAAATGTAAAATTAGACTTTGATGCCTTTTCGAATGAGGAATTCTAAAGAAAACCTACCAGTTGATTTTTGAATTCCTATCAGTTGCTTTTAAAAGAATTTAATATATATATATATA
>NW_018164925.1:404769-405919 GCF_001263595.1 Phalaenopsis equestris
TAAGTAAGGAGCCAAGCTCCAATTCATTAAAATTAAAGTAAACCTGTTACAAAGAGAAAGGAAAAGAAAGAAAGCCTATAAAAGGAGGTTACCTCTAAAAACAACAAAAAGGAGCTATCTGATATAAGGAAGAGACAACAAATCACTGGATAAGATGAAATCCAGTGGGGGAGGGATCCTTCTGCTCACCATAGATTCTTCAGTATAGAGACCCCTTCTAGCTAGCCAATTGGAGGGTCTATTACCTTCTCTGTGGATATGGGAGAACTTTATAGTGTAGTTCTTCAGCAATTGATGAATCCCAGAAATCCAACTTATTAAGTTCCAAGGAGTGTTATAGGATCCCTTGATAATGTTAATAAGCATCAAAGAGTCAGATTCAACCCATAGCTGGTTGAAGTGGCAAGATCTGGCTAAGTTAAGGGCCCAAAAAACAGCCTGACATTCAGCTTCAAGTGGATCCAAAGCATTAACAAGAGATTGGAAGAACAAGATGCACCTCCCCTCATGATTCCTGAAGACACCACCAATACCAGTAGACTGAGATTTATAGCTTGACTGAGATTTATAGCTACCATCAGTGTTAACTTTTATCCATCCATACTTTGGTAGAGACCAACAAATTTTCAAGACTTTTATAATGGGAGGAATAGAAGATGGGCTCAGCTCCAACACAACTTCAAAATCCTTAAATTTAATCAGTTTTTATATAAAGGCAATACATTTTAGACCCACCTTAATTGGTTCAATATCAGAGGTTTCATACTTCAAATGGTTTCTAGTCATCCAAACAAACTAAGCCACAATGTTGGGGATGTCTTGTAGATTGATTCCCCTCCACTCTGACCAGCAATTATATAATACCTCCCAAGATATATTCATAGTTGGGACTTTCAATTTTCCAATCACAATAGACCAAACTTCCTGCACCCAGGGGCAGGCAAAAAATAGATGGGCAATTGTTTCCTCCTTAGTAAGACAAAAAAACATTTAGAGGGACCCCTTAGGCCTTTCAATTTCAATATATCAGCAGTGGGAATCAATTTTAAGAAGAGTCTCCATATAAAAAATGACATGGAGGGAGTGAGAAATTTATTCCAAATTGTTTGACCCCATTCCACCACCTGTTGGGGAGGCTGAGAAGATAGTA
>NW_018164925.1:406319-410353 GCF_001263595.1 Phalaenopsis equestris
TGCATAATTTGGGGGAAGGACTTGAAGCCTAACCCACCTTCCATAAAAGGTTTACATACCTTAGCCCAATTAGACCAATGGTTTTGCTTCCTTTGACCAGCTCATAGAAATCTATTGAAAATTCCTTCTAATAATCTTTGAGTATACTTTTTCAGAATATTCATTTGCAGTAAATATGAGGGAATAAAGGATAAAACACTTTTCAAAAGTGTTATCCTACGCCCATTGGATAAAAATGAATTCTCCCATGCTTGAAGCTTGCTTTGAATCTTTTCTAAAATGTGATCAAACTGAGAGTTTTTTGTTCTTCCTTTGATAAGAATTACCCTAAGATATTTCACAGGGAGATGGCTATTGGTAAAGCCAGTGAAATCAGAAACCCAGGTCTTTATCTCACTTTTACATTGCTTGCTGAAGATGGAGATGCACTTTTGCTTATTTAATTTCATATCAGAGACCTCCTGCAAACTCTCCAAGCTTTGTATGAATAATTTAATAGCAGATTTGAAAGCTTTTGAAAAAAATGATGATGTCGTCAGCAGAGGCCAGATGATTAATTAAAGTGGAAGATCTATGGCTATAAAAGGATTGGGGTTTCCTGGTAGCCAGCTTATTCAAGATTCTAGATAAGTAGTCAAAAACCAAAACAAAAATGGTAGGGGAAAGGGGGTCACCTTGCTTGATACCTCTAGATGCACGAAAAAACCCATGGGAGGTTCCATTGATGAAGATGGAATGGAAATTATTAGTCAGCCATCTATTGATTAGAGAGATAAAGGATGGGGAGAAACCTCTAGCAATGAGAACTTGTTCAATAAACCTCCAACTGATTGTGTCATATGCCTTTTTGATATCCAATTTGAGAATTAAGTTACCTCCTCTAGTGATTCTGTCCAAATCCAGTACCATCTCTTGAGCCAAGAGCACATTATCAACAATACTTCTATCCTTGATGAAGGTTGGTTGAATCCTGCATATAAGTTGATTTAAATGAGGATGTAATCTATGCACAAGAACTTTGTTTATTATCTTGGATATAACAGAAGTGAGGCTTATGGGTCTGAAATTTTCCCATTTGTGAGGAGTATTTTCCATTGGAACCAAAGTAATAGTAGATGAGGAGAAATATTTGGGGAGATCAGCCCCCCAGAAAAAGCTTTGAATAGTAGCAATGACATCACCCTTCACAATCAGCTAGGCCTTTTATAAAAATCAACTGTGAACCCATCAGGTCCTGCTACTTTTGTGATATCAATGGAGTTTAGAACTTTCCATACTTCTTTTTCATCAGAAATATCAGCGAGAGATAAGCTTTTGGTGAACTCCCTTTCCTTATCAAACAAGGTAAGCTTTATAGGAGGTTGAGAGGTAGAAGTTTGTTTGAAAATACTTTGAAAATATTGAACAGCATTATCAGCTATGCCCTCAGCAGTAGTAATCTAGTGACCCTCCTGAGAAAGGATTTTGTGAATTGTGTTACATTTCCTGCTGTAGTTGATGCAAGCATGATAATATTTAGAATTTTTGTCTCCCTCACAAAATTTCATTTTGTTGGCCTCTGAGCATAGAAAGCCTCCTGCAAGTTGATTGCCTCCAGCAGATTTTCATTTGCAGACTGAAGATCCATTTCAGACCCTATACCAGAGGACATGAGTTGTTCTAATTGTAATACCTTCTGTTCAACCTCAAGGTCTTTATTATCAATGTTCCCAACCACCTCCCAATTCCAATTAGAAAGGTGTTTACTGACTTTTTTATGTAAAAGCCAGAGTTTTATACCAGGAATGTGATGATGAATATCAGTCCAAGCCATTGATACTTGATTGAGAAAATCCTCATGCATGGACCACGTATTGAAATATTTGAACTTTGCTTTACTTTTAGAATTGTTGGAAGAAATCTTAATAAGTAAGGGTCTATGATCAGACCCACTCATGGCTAAATGTTGGACTGAAGTATGCAAGAAATCCTTGAACCAAAAATCATTCACCAAAACTCTATCCAGCCTCTCCTAAATCTTCCCCCTTCTCCAAGTGTACTTAGGGCCAAGAAAACACAAATAAAAAATTGCAGCAGTTGAATGTTATCATTGAAATTGTTCATTAATTTGATGTCAGGAGATCTCCCACCCTTCTTTTCACTAGGTGAAGAAAGACAGTTGAAGTCCCCCCCAACAATCCAGAAGTCCCTTATAGAGTAGCTGAAATCTTGTAACTGTTGCCAAAGTTCCTGTCTAGAAGTGGAAGTACAGCTAGCATAAATGAAGGTAGCAAAACCATTATAGTAACTTAAATTAATCTTCAAATGGATGAATTGAGTTCCCTCTTTAAGGACAGTGCATTGAATTTCTTGTCTGCAAAAGAGCCATATTTTACTGTTAGTGTTGACAATAAGCTGAAAGCCAGGAAACTTCCTTACATTTCTTTTGGCATGTTTGGAGATCATAGGTTCAAGAATAGCAATAATCAAAGGTTTATACATCTTATTAAGAGCCAGAATTTGATTAAGGGATTTAGGATGTGCTAATCCCCTAACATTCCAACAGATTAGATTCATTAACTTATAAAGGTGGATTTTCCTCTTCTCCTAGTTCTAACAGTACTAGAAGAGAGAGGGGGGGCTTCCTCCAAGGAAGAAGAAAAAGGGAGTAGGTTCTTTAGTTCCAAAGGCAATTTATTCTTTTTTATTTTCTGGATTTGCCAACCTTCTTCTAGATCTTTAGGTAATTTCACAAGCGAAGGCTCTTCCTCTGGTATCCCAGTAGCTGTTTTCCCTTTATCAGCAGGGAGAATTGGAAGTGCAGTACCGTTGATCTGTTCCACTTGGGTAGATTCTTGTATAAGGTCAAGTTGTTAAGACATAGGTTTCAGAACATTTTAAAGAGAGTTATCTGGTTCCGCAGCCTCTTTTCCCATATCTTGAGGTAATTCAACCAACTCTAGTATAGAAATTTCTTGAGTCCTTGACCCTGGAAATTCAACAAATCCAGCAATAGGAGGTAGCTCAGTATCATGTGACTCTAATACCTCTAAATTAGTTCTAAGAAGCTTCCTTCTGAGGTTGGGATGAAGTCTAAAGCACTTCTCATCAGTATGGCCAAACACTTTACAATGATGGCAATAATAAGGTCTTTGTTCAGCTATAATTTTCTGCCAATAACCACTATGCCTAACCAAATTTCCTCCACAACAGGTAGAGTGATGTTTCTTTCAACCAAAATTCTAGCTACTGAGGGTCTGGATAAGTTGAATATGGGGGCATCCAACTTCAGAGGTCTTCCCAAGGCTTTGCCAATGTTGAAAAGAACCTTGTGGTTGAAATAGTGTAGTTTAAGTCCGGGCAACTTAAACCAAATGGGGACAATGGGAAGCTCTTTGCTGGGGTCAAAATCAGGAGTCCACTTTAGCAGTTTCATTGAGATTCCTTCAATCAAAATGGATTGTTTAGAAAAGATTCTAACATAGTCTTCTTCCCTTGTGAGGTTGATGAGAATATGTCTTCCATCAAGTAGGCCTACTTTCCATGCCCCTTTGAATTTCAGTCCATCAAAATATCTTCTCACTGATTCCATTTTTGGGTGGCCAAGTTCAAATTTACCAATTAAGGTGAACTTATAACATTCAGTAAGACCATTTAGGTCCTCCTCAGTAAAGTAGATAGCCAATTTCCCACTCTTCATACATATAGGCTTGAAGAGAGGGTCATTGCCCTCATGTACTCCTGAGGAAATACCAAATCATCAGGATTCTAAACTTTATCATATCATTTCCCAACAATGTTAGAAAAGGTATCCTTGGCCCACTGAATATTTGTGGAAATATCAATTGTATTAGGGTTAGACATCATTGAAAGATTCCCAGTGCAACAACTAGCAAAAAAGGGGTCAGTGATGTAGAACTAACACTGAGCTGTCTATTCAAGTAACTAGTAAATGGAGGAGTTGAGTAGCAAAAAGGCACAATAGAGACAAAACAGTAGTGAGAAAACCAAGTAACCAGACAAACCACATATATATATATATATATATATATATA
>NW_018164925.1:410411-412704 GCF_001263595.1 Phalaenopsis equestris
TATCTCCATGGGTGTTGGCTAGTTCATCTGTTGCTCTGCTAGGGTTTCGGCAGAATGGCTCTAAGTGTTGCTATAGATGGCCTAATCCTTGCTATCCCATTGGTTTCAACTGGTTTTCTGTCCTCTCACCACTAGTTTTTGCAAGTTTTGCTTTTCTATAATCTTTTACGTCTGTCCGGGTTTTGGCTCTTTCAAATTTTATTGTTCATTTGCTTAGCCCCACTGTTTTTGTTGTTTTGTTTTTCTGATTGCTTGGGATCTTCTTCCTACTGTGTGGTTGGTCTATTTGCTTGGATTTCTCTCGACTATTGTTTCTCTACTGTACTCCTCCATCTACTCCTCCATCTACTTCTCAGTTCAGCTCAGTGTCAGGTCTAAACTCTGATCTTCTAGCCATTTTCTATACTGGGGCTCTTTCAGTGATGTCTGACCCTAATACAATTGATATTGCCACCAATATTCAATGGGCCAAGGCACTTTTGCTGACATTGTTGGGAAAGGATATGAGAAAATTCAAAATCCTGATGATTTGGTTTTTCCTCAAGAATATCATGAGAGTAATGACCCTCTTTTCAAACCTATTTGCAAGAAAAGTGGGAAATTGGCTATTTACTTTGCTATTGGCTATTTACTCTATTTACTTTGCTGAAGAGGATCTTAATGGTCTTACTGAAAGTTTTAAATTCACCTTAGTTGGTAACTTTTAGCTTGACCATCCTAAGATGGAATCTGTGAGAAGATACTTTGATGGCCTGAAATTCAAAGGGGCCTGGAAAGTAGGCCTACTTGATGGTATACATATCCTTATTAATCTCTCTAGGGAAGAAGATTATGCTAGAATCTTTTCTAAACAATCTATCTTGATTGAAGGAATCTCAAAAAAACTTTTAAAGTCGACTCCTGATTTTGTCCCAACAAAGAACTTCCCATTGTCCCCATTTGGTTTAAGTTACCTGGCATTAAATTACACTTTTTCAACCATAAAGTCCTTATCAACATTAGCAAAGCTTTGGGAAGACCTTTTAAATCGGATGCCCCCACTTTCAACTTATCCAGACCTTCTGTAGCCAAAATTCTGGTTGAAAGAAACATCACTTTACCAGCTGTGGAGGAAATTTTGTTAGGCACTGAGCATAGTGGATATTGGCAAAAAATCATAGCTGAGCAAAGACCTTATTATTTCCATCAATGCAAAAATGTTTGGCCACACTGATGAGAAATGCTTTAGACTTCATCCCAATCTCAGAAGGAAGCTTCCCAGACCTTATTCTGAAGACTTAGCGTCACATGCCATTGAGTTGCCAACTGCTGCTGGATTTGCTGTCAATGCTCCTGATTTGCCAGGGCCAAGGGTCCAAGATGACACTGTTCTAAAGTTGGCAGAATTATCCCAATATATGATAAAAGAGAATGTGGAATAAAATAATCCCCCCCCCCCAAAATGGTCTTGAACCATTGACTGAGCAACTTCCTCTCCTACCACAATCTACTCAAGTTGAACAGACCCATTGTACTAAACTTCCTACACTCCCTGTTGATCAAGAGGAAACAGCTATTGAGATATCAGAGGAAGACCCTTTGCTTTTGTAATTAGCTAAAAATCTTGAAGAAGGCTGGCAAATCCATAAAACAAAAAAGAATAAAATGCCTTTAGAATTAAAGAATCCACTCTCTTCTTCTTCAACTTTGGAGGAAGCCCCCCCTCTTTCTTCTAGTACTTTCAGAACTAGGAAAGAGGAAAATCAACTTCTATTGGTTAATGAACCTAATATCTTAGAATGTTAGGGGATTAGCACATCCTAAATCCCTTAATAGAATTTTGGCTATAAATAGGATGTATAAACCTTGAATCATTGCTTTACTTGAACCAATGATCACTAAACATGTTAACAAAATTGTGAGGAAGTTCCCTGGATTTCAGCTTTTTATTAACACTAACAGTAAAATTTGGCTTCTTTGCAGAAAGGAAATTCAATGTACTGTCCTTAAAGAGGGAGACCAATTTATCCATTTGAAGATTAACTTCAATTACTACAGTGGCTTTGCTACCTTCACTTATGCTGGCTGTACAAGAACTGCTAGATATGAACTTTGGCAACAGTTACAAGAGTTCAGTATCTCTATAAGGGATTTCTGGTTAGTTGGGGGTGATTTCAACTGCCTCTCTTCACCTAGTGAGAAGAAGGGTGGGAGATCTTCTGATATCAATATAATTAACACATTCAATGACAACATTCAGTCTGCTAGTCTTTTTGAGTTGGGGTTTATTGGCCCTAAGTTTGGCCCTAAGTTC
>NW_018164925.1:412799-413983 GCF_001263595.1 Phalaenopsis equestris
TGTCCAACTTGGCTATGAGTGGGTCTCTGATCATAGACCCTTGCTTATTCAATATCTTCCTCCTCTTCTAAAACTAAAGCCAAATTCAAATATCTTAATATGTGGTCCATGCATGGGGATTTTATTAATCAAGTCTCAATGGCTTGGATTGAGGTTCATCATCACATCCCTGGTATCAAGCTTTGGATTTTACATAAAAAAGTCAGTAAACACCTCTCAAACTAAAATTAGGAGGTGGTGGGGAACATTGATGAAAAATTCCTTGAAGCTGAACAAAATGTTTTATAATTAGAACAACTCTTATCCTCTGACATAGGGTCTGAAATGGATCTTCAATCTGCTAATGAACATCTGCTAGATAAAATCAACATGCAAGAGGCTTTCTATGCTCAAAAGGCAAACAAAATTAAGTTTTGTGAAGGAGATAGGAACTCTAAATATTATCATGCTTGCATCAACTATAGGAGGAAATGCAACACAATTCACAAAATCCTTTCTCAGGAGGGTCACTGGATTTCTAATGCTGATGGCATAGCTGATGATGTTGTTCAATATTTTCAAAATTTTTTTAGACAAACTCCATCCTCTCAACCAGCCATTAATGATACATTGTTTGATAAAGAAAGGGAATTCACCAAAAGCCTTTCTCTCACTGATATTCCTGATGAAAAGGAAATTTGGGAAGCTCTAAACTCTATTAACAGCACAAAAGTTGCTGGTCCTGATGGCTTCACTACAGATTTTTATAAAAAGGCCTGGCTAATTGTGAAGGGTGAGGTCATTGCTACTGTCCAAAGCTTTTTCTGGGGGGCTGACCTTTCTAAATACTTTTCCTCATCTACTATTACCTTGGTTCTCAAGGACAAAACTCCTCACAAATGGGAAAATTTTACACCCATTAGCCTCACTTCAGTTATATCAAAGATAATCAGCAAGGTACTGGTTCATAGATTACAACCTCACTTAAATTAGCTTATCTGCAGGAATCAGTCAGCTTTCATCAAGGATAGAAGTATTGAAGTATTGTTGATATTGTTGATAATGTTCTCTTGGCCCAAGAGTTGGTATTTGATTTAGATAGAATCACTAGAGGAGGCAAGTTAATATTGAAATTGGATATCAAAAAGGCATATGACACTATCAGTTGGAAGTTCATTGAACAAGCTCTCATTGCTAGAGTTCTC
>NW_018164925.1:414058-425456 GCF_001263595.1 Phalaenopsis equestris
ATAACTTCCATTCTATCTTCATCAATGGATCTTCTCATGGATTCTTCAGTGCTTCTAAAGGTATTCTAGAGGTATAAAACAATTCCCCTACCATATTTATTTTAGTTTTTGATTACTTATCCAGAAGCTTGAATGAGCTGGCATCCAGAAAACCCCACTCCCTTTATAGCCACAAATCTTCCACCTTAATCAATCACTTGGATTTTGCTGATGACATCATTATCTTTTTAAAAGCTTCCAAAACTGTTGTTAGATTATTCATGCAATGCTTGGAGAGCTTTCAGGATGCCTCTAATATGAAGTTAAATAAGCAAAAGTGTATCTCCATTTTCAGTAAACAATGAAAAAGTGAATTAAAGACCTAGGTTTCTGATTTCACTGGCTTCACAAATAGTCATCTTCCTGTGAAATATCTAAGGGCAATTCTTATCAAAGGTAGAACTAAAAACATTCAATTTGATCACATCTTAGAGAAGATTCAAGGAAAATTACAAGCATGGGAGAATTCTTTTCTATACAATGGGGGAAGAATAACACTCCTGAAAAGTGTTCTATCTGCTATTCCATCCTATCTTTTGCAAATGAACGTCTTGAAAAAGTCTTCTCAGAGATTATTAGAAGGAATCTTCAATAGATTTCTATGGGCTAGTCAAAGGAAACTAAAACACTGGACCAAATAGGCTAAGGTGTGTAAACCCTATGAGGAAGGTGGGTTAGGCTTCAAGTCCTTCCCCCAAACTATGCACACTAAGCTCTGCAAACTTTGGTTCAAATTCAGATCTCAGTCCTCCCTTTGGGCTGAATTTCTATGGGAAAAATATTGCAAGCATCAACACCCCACCCAACTCTCTGTGGGTTTGGGGGATTCCCCCATTTGGAAAAAGTTGTTACAGATTTGGGAGGAAGCTGAATAAATGTATGTCTGGGATATTGGTGAGGGTTTGGTAAACATCTGGTGGGATAATTGGTCTTTGGAAAGTAGCCTTCTTCATGATCAAAATGTTGCAGCCTCTCCAATGCTTGTGAAGGATCTTTGGGAACATGATATGTGGAATCTTACTCTAATTTTCTTTTTTGCAGCCCTTCTCAAATCTCCAATATTTTGAAACTTTCTGTAAAACCTGGAGTAAAGGACAAAATTGCTATAAAAAATAACTTAATCTCTTCTCAGCCCCCTCAACTGGTGGTGAATTGGGGTCATATAATCTGGAATAAATTTCTCACTCCCTCCATGTCATTTTTTATATGGAGACTATTCTTAAAATTGATTCCCACTGATGACATATTGAAATTGAAGGGTCTGAGAGGTCCCTCAAGATGCATTTTTTGCCGTGCATTTTCTGCCTGTCCAATGAAGAAACAATTACCCACCTCTTCTTTGCCTGCCCCTGGGTACAAGATGTTTGGTCTATTGTGAATGGTGCTGGTCTAATTGGAGGAGAATCAATCTTCAAGACATCCCCAACATTGTGGCTTGGTTTGTTTGGGTGGGGAGAAGCTAGAAACCAGTTGAAGCAAGATAATTCTCATTTAGATCCTAAGAAGGTAGGTCTAAATTGTATTGCTTTTATACAAAAACTGATTAAATTTAAAAATTTTGAAGCTGTGTTGGAGCTAAGCCCACCTTTTAATCCATCCAATACCAAAGTCTTGAAATTCTACTGGAATCTTCCGAAGCTTGGATGGACAAAAGTTAACACTGATGGTAGCTACAAATCTCAGTCTACTGGAATTGGTGGTTTCTTCAGGAATCATGAGGGGAGGTGCAACTTGTTTTTTCAATCTCCTGTTAAAGCCTTGGATTCCTTTGAAGTTGAATGTCAAGCTGTTTTTTGAGCCCTCAACTTAGCCAGATCTTGCCATTTCAACCAGCTATGGGTTGAATCTGACTCCTTGATGCTTATTAACATTATCAATAGTTCTTATGATACCCCATGGAATTTAATCATCTTGATTTCTGGAATTCTTCAGTTGATTAAGTATTACTCTATCAAGTTCTCCCACATCCACAGAGAAGGGAATAGACCCTCCAATTGGCTGGCTAGAAGGGCTAGTTGGCTGGCTAGAAGGGGTCTCTATACTGAAGAACCTTTGGTGAGCAGAAGGATTCCTCCCCCATTGGATTTCCTATTATCCAGTGATCTACTTCCTCTCCCACATATCAGATAACTCCTTTTTATTGTTTGAGAGGTTGCCTTCTTCTCTATAGGCCCTCTTTCCTTTTTCACTTCCTTTTGTATTTGGTTTTCTTTCTTTCATTAATGAATTGGAGCTTTGCTCCTTACCTATATATATATTTGTTATTTTGGAGCCTCGTGTTTCTGTGAATTAGGGGCAATTTTTTAAGAGATTCTCAAATTTTAATCACTACTGCAACAAAAATAATAAAATCTGGCTTTTCTAGAAGCGCCATGTTCATTTAACTATCATTGAGGATGATGAGCAGTTTGTGCTTACCAATATCAAAATGGATAACTTCCAAGGGTGGGCCACTTTTGTCTATGCCAGCTCTTTATTATAGGATAAAACTTTACTCTGGGATAAATTGGTTTATATGGGGAAGATGATCAATGATAATTGGTTCGTTTGTGGTGATTTTAATATGATTATGAAACTGCCAGAGTAGAGAGGTGGCAAAAGATGTGATCTACCTATTATCAATAGGTTTTGTGGTAAAATCACTGACGCTGGTTTATATGATTTCGGCTTTTCTGGTTCACCATACACTTGGCGCCGAGGATTTCTTTCACAGCATTTGGATCTTTTTTGCTAATAAGCTTTTCTTCACTTACTATCCAATCTCTAAAGTTCAACATCTAAATTTTGTGGCTTCGGATCATAATCCTATATTACTTATGCTTGTCTTTTTTAATCACTCTACTCTTTCTAAATTCAGTTTCCTCATTATTTAGACTAACCATGATTTGTTTTTAGCTCTCATTAAGCATGTTTGGATTCATAATACTGCTAGCACCTCTTGGTACACTTTTTTGGTAACTTAACAAAAAAGTAGCTCATCACCTACGATAGTGGAATTATCAGGTTTTTGGAAACATTCATACTAAAGTTATTGAAGCACAACATAAAGTTGATTTTATAGAAGCTGAAGAATGTTGTACTTCTCAATGGGTTAATGATGTATCCTAGGCTCATGATGCTTTTCTACAAGCTATTGATTTAGAGGAAGGTTTTCTGAAACAAAAAGCTAATGATGTGTACTTTGCTTGTGGTGACAAAAACACCACTTTTTTCATGCATCTATTAAACAAAGAAATAACATAAATACCATACTCAAGATCAAATCTTCTGACTATGAAAGTCTTACTGATCCTGAGGTGATTGGTAACAGTGTGATTCAACACTTCACTAACCTTTTTCAAGAATAAACTACGGTCTTACCAATTAATGCTGAACTTTTCAAAGAGGAAAAGGATTATGTCTCTTTTCTTTTACTTATCGATGTCCCTACTGAAGATGAAATTGTTACTGTTCTTAAAGGGATTAACCCCAATAATGCTCTGCGACCTGATGGTTTTACTTCAACTTTCTATATCACATGTTGGGACATCATAAAGAAGGAGGTAATATGTGTCATTGAAAGCTTTTTTCTTGGGTGACAACCCGGGTAAATATTTCACTTCCTCCCTAATTGTGCTCATTCTCAAATGCAATGATAAACTATGTTGGGATATTTTCCATCCTATCTCCCTTACCTTTGTCGTCTCAAAAGTTAAGTAAGGTTATTGTGGCTCGCTTACAACCTCACTTGAAAACTATCATCTCTCGTCAACAATCTGCTTTCATTCATAGAAGGGAAATATCTGGTAATATACTCCTTGCCGAAGAAATTATTGAAGACTTGGATAAGAAGTGTAGCGGTGGCAACATTGTCTTTAAGCTTGAAATTAAGAATGCATTTGATACTATCAATTGGGATTTTATTGTAGGCATTCTTCGTGCTCGGGGGTTCTCTTCAAACTTTTGTCACATTATTCAGAATTGGCTGGCTCATAATCATTGCAGTGTTCTTGTGAATGAAAAATCTTATGGGTTCTTTTCCTCTTTAAGAGGTATCAAACAATGAGATCCTCTTTCTCCTATGATCTTCATTCTTGCTTTTGATTACCTCTCACGCCTTATGAATCAAATGCAGATGTTTCACCCTTACACCTAATTTTCTCACAAATCTAAGCTTATGGCCAGTCATTTGGCCTATGCAGATTACATTATCATTTTATCCAATGTTAGAAAAAACACTTACAAGCATTTGATGAAAAAATTAGGGCATTTTCAACTCACATCGGGATTAACCATTAACACGTCTAAATGCCAACTATTTTTTTTGTAAGCATGTTAGCACTACTACTACCACATGGGTTGTCACTCATACTTCTTGTCAGACGGCCTCCCTTCTGCTTAAATATCTGGGTGTCAACCTTTTGAGGGGTAGGAAGAGGCAATCACAGATGGACGATGTTGTGGAACAAACTAAAGAAAAGATAAATGATTGGAGGAATACATTTCTTTCTAATGGAGGAAGGCTCACTTTACTAAAGAGTGTGCTTCGCACCATTCCCTTATATGCTCTCCAAGTTTTACATCTAAAAAAAGTATACAAATTACTCAGGAGAGGCTTTTTAATAAATTTTTATGGTCTGGAAGTAATCACAAAAAAAAAATGATCTACTTGAGATAAGGTTTGCAAACCTCTTTTTAGTAGCGGCTTAGGGTTTAAGAACCTAAATCATATTACTGAGATCAATATGTGTAAATTTTGGTTTTGGTTTAAATTTTTGGTTTAAATTTAGAATGGGTACGTCGTTATGGGCTCAATTTCTGCATCAAAAAAATTGCAATCAAGTCCACCCAAGAATTGTTGAATGGAAAAAGGGTGACACTAAATTCTAGAAAGCTTTGATTAAAGTTAGATCTGTTGCACAAAAAATTATTTATTGAGATATTGGTATTGGGAATTTGTCCTTTTGGTTTGATCATTGGGTCGTGGAGGACTTTTCTATTATGCTTCTTACTATTCATGATAATAACATGCTTGTCTTTGATGGTTGGCATGACGGAGTTTGGGATGTTCCTAAGCTTAGGGCTTTGGTTGGGGATAAGGCTAGAAATGTTACAAAAATACCACCACCTTCATCCACTATTATAGATTATCCTATGTGGAAATTCTCCTCCCATGCTTCCATCACTAAACTACTGTATCAAAATATGCATGGCTTTACCCGTTGTCACAGGACTAAAACACTTTGGAATGTTGTTTTATCCCCATTTATATCTTTTTTTCCTATGGAGATATTTCTTATTCCTTTTGCCGTTGGATGATATTCTCAAATTGAAAGGTCTACGTATAGCTTTGAGGTGTTACATTTCCAAGTGTCATGTCAAATTTGCTTCACACATTTTCTTTGATTGTCAATTTGCTCGTATTATTTGGCATGAGGTTGGGTTTTATTTCAGTATTATTTTGACTAGATTGAATGACCATTTAAAGTTGGACAAATATCTTCTTGCTTGGAAGGCTGCACCCACATATGTGGGTAAGCTAGAATCTTTTCCTCTGGTTATTTTACGGTTTCTCTAGTATGCTAGAAATGCACATAAATATGAAGCACACCCCCACACCTGGTAATACCACCTCCTATATTATCACTTATTTTCTCAAAGCTTCTCAACGTATTTCGTTAAATTCTATTTGCCCCCCGAAGGGTAGGAGGGCCTCCTTGCTTAGATGGCAACACCCCTCCATTGGTTGGGTAAAGTTGAATGTTGATGGAAGCTGGACTGTTAATGGTACGGGGATGGTTGGTATTTTTCGTGATAATAGAGGCAGCTGCCTCAGTTTTTTCGCTTCTCCTATTTGCGCCTCCACACCTTTAGAAGTGGAATGCTTCTCCATTTGGTATGCATTACAGCTTGTGATAGTTTTTTGTTTCAATAAAATATATATTGAATTGGACTTAATTACTATTGTAAACATGTTCAATAAGACCTCCCCTATTACTTGGAATGTTCTCTGTCTCCTTAACATTATTGAGGATTTTATTAAAAAGCGCCATTTGGATACACAGATGCATTTCATTTACAGGGAAGGTAACTCCCCTGCTGATTGGCTTGCTAAACAGGGGATCAGTACAATTTTGATCGGCGTTCTGCCCCCACCTCAATTACAGATTCTCTTGAATGGAGACTTACTTGATTTGCCTTTCATCAGAAGTTAACTTATCTTTGGCTCACTGGGGTTATTGCGGTTTGAAGGACTTTTCTGCTCTTTTTTCAGGTTCCTGTCCTGGTACCTGGACTATCTTTTTTTTATTTTTGGCTCTAGAAGCTTGTGCTTTTTTGGATTACTCCCCTGCTACCTTCAGCTTATCGTGCGACTCCTTTCTATTGCTTCAATCGTTCTAACATTAATGCCAATTTTATGCATTGGCTTTAGGTTGGATTTTAGCATATTTGGGCAGCATTTTCCTTTGGATTGTTTAGATGCTTTAACATATTATATTATCTATTTTTGGAGTTGGGAATGTCTTATGTTACAGGCCTATGAAGATTAGCCCTTCTGATTTTCTTGGTTATGAGGACCATCAGTTAGGCATTATTATAGCGTTCGGTGCAATTTCTTCTGGTGCCCTCGACTTCTATTTTTGGTGTTGAATGTATTTTTCTTTTTTGGGTATACTTTAAATGTTTGGTATACTTTTTTGGATCTAATGTAATTTTGGGTTTTCTTTATCATTGTGCTATTATATTTTTTGTGTGGAGTTGTATTGTGGATTGGGGAACCCCTAGGACTATTATGTATTTCTTTTGTATTTTAGATGGGCATCTGCCTTCCCTCCCTGCTTTTGTAACTACTTTTTATATCAACATGTAGTGAGCCACGAGATGCTCTAAATTCAGTAAAAAATCAAAAAGGGGGTACAAAATTGAGGGGAAACCCTCACCAAAATACCCAAACAACAAGAAAGAGACCTAAAGAAAGTGAGGGTCAAAAGATATCCCTTCAAAATTAAATCTAAGGGAAGAGACACATGTTTGTTGATTAGAGACTGCTCCGAGTGAAGCCCATGCCTTCCCAACCAATTTGCAAGCCTATTGCACTCCGTGGGAGTATGAAAAAAAATAATAATGAGACCCAAACTAAAGCTATGAATATGATTTGTCCAGTACACTAAACTACAAGGACAACGCATCAGGCCAATATGAATATTGATCAAAGTCAGAGGGTCAGATTCAACAAGGGTATACTCAAAACCACACCACCTTGAAATAAAGATGGCCCAGTAAACAACTTAAGTTTGAGCCTCCAAAGGATCCAATGCCCAGGTAAGAGAGTGAAAGAAAAGTATGCAATTACCATTATACTCTCTAAAGACCCCTGCCATGCCAGCTTCAGGGGGCCAAAAAACTACCATCAGTATTCACTTTAATCCATCCAATTGGAGGGGACTTCCATAGTATCAGAGAAATTTAGGAACCTTATGTGTATTAGGAACTGATTGAAACAAAATATAATGGAATTTCTTGTACTTGGAATGCTTCTGGAGGTACACTAAGCATTTGTTGAAAATCCCATTAGCATCCAACCTAGAATCCTAAAACATGGTATTGTTTCTAGCCATCCACACAAACTATGCAATAATACAAGGCATATGGAATAATAGATGATCCAGCCAGACTTTCCAACACTGAATAAATATTACCCCAAGATAGTTGTAAGTTAGAGATCTTTAAACTGGGCAAAATGCACCTCTAAACCATTTGAATAAATGTATAGTTAAAGAACATATGATTCAGTGTTTCCCCCTCATTCTTGTAGAACACACACCATGAAGGACCCCTCAACCCTTTCAATTTTAGGATGTCATCAGTTGGGAGTAGCTTGAAGAATAATCTCCAGCAGAAGAAAGAAATAGAAGGGTAAGTAAATTTACTCCATACCCTGGATCCCCAATTGACTTCTTGCATAGGAAAGCAAGTATTGGATATAAAAGCTGCCACTGTTTGGGACTGGCTCTTCTTAAGAACAATTCAGTCTTTCTTTGATGGGTCAATTGTCATCTTCAAAATTCTGGGGAGCTGAGATGATTCCAATTATTTTGCAGAGGATGTAAGTTCCAACCATCTTCAGACCAGAGATCTACCACTTGAAGAGACTCATCATCATGTTGAGAGGAGTTATGTGCCAGCTTACCATCAAGTGTCCAATTGTCAAGCCAAAAATTAATCTTACCTTTACTTAACTCCCAGATGAAAAGAGTCTCAGCCATGAACCTGGCTTTCAGCATATTAATTGAAGATTTTGAGTCCCTTATTTTCCCTAACATAAGAGAGGGATGAAGATCCTTATAGTATTTGCCCTTCACAAATTTGGCCCATAAAGAGGACTGAACTCTGAACATGATCCACAATTTACAAAAAATTGTTTGTTTGATGTGCCAGAAGCTTTTGAATCCCAAACCACCTGCTCGAGTAGCCTTGCATACCTTCTGCAACTAAACCGATGAACTTCCTTTCTCTGACCAACCCATAGGAATATATTAAAGGTTCTCTCAAGATGGGAGTGCAGCCAAAACACTTCTTAAAAGTGTGATTCTACCCTCATTGTATAGAAAAGAATTAGCTCAACAATTAAATTTATTCTTGATTATAACTACAATATCATCAAAATGAATTTGTCTAGTCCTCCCTTTCAAAAGATAAGCCCCTAAATACTTTAGAGGAAGGGTACTGTTGCAAAAACCAGAAAGCTCAATAATTTAGTGTTTAATATTAGGTTTAATTCTCTTATTGAAGATTGTTAAGCATTTATGTGAATTAAAGTGCATACCCGAGCAAGACTGGAAATTCTCTAGGCATTGAAGAATCAATTGAACAACAGTCTTAGTGGCCTTAGTACATAAAATAACATCATCAACAAAGGCCAAGTGATTGATAGTTATGTTTAACATGTGATTACACAGAATATGGTGAGAGTTGGAAAAAAGTTGATTAAGCAACCTGGATAATTAATCAAAGGCAATAATAAAGATGGTGGGAGACAAGGGGCAACCTTGTTTGATACCTCTAGAAGCACTGGAAAATCCATGAGACACCCAAATAATGAAATTTGAATGATAATTATTAGAGAGCCATCTAATAGTAAGAGAAATGAATTGAGATGAATAGCCTCTTGTAATGAGCTCCTCCTTAATGAATAGCCCCAATGTATGGTATCATAGATTTTCTTAATATCCAGTTTGAAGATCACATTTCCACCTCTACACTGTATATCCAAGTCCAGGACTAATTCTTGAGCCAACTGAACAATTTCCACAATGCTTCTGCCTTTAATAAAGGCCTGCTGATTCTCACTTATAAGTTGAGCGAGATGATGTTGAATTCTATTAACCAAAACCTTACTAATGATCTTAGACATCACATTCGTGAGGCTTAAATGCCCGAGTGTTCCCATTTATGCTTAGACTTGTCTTTGGGAATCAAAGTGATGGTAGAGCACTTGAAGTAATTAGGGAGGTCCTCCCCCCTGAATAAGCTTTGAACAACATCTAAGACATTAGGCTTTATAACTTTCCATGCCTTTTTTAGAAATTAACAGTAAATCCATCTGAGCTAGTTAATTTTGAGCTATCAATAGAAGTTAAAGCAGACCAAATTTCCTCCTCATCAAGGATAAAAGAAAGATCAAATATTTGAGTGTACTCCACATCCTTTCAGAATAGGTCCCCTTGAATTGGGGTTCTAAAGCTTTGTGGTTGAGTAAGAAGACCTTAAAAATAACTAACAGCACTAGATGCAATGGGTTCAACAAAGTTAGGCCAAACCTTTGAGGGATGTTGAATCTTATGGAAAGTGTTACATTTCCTCCTATAGTTGATACAGGCATGGAAGTATTTGAAATTTCTATCCCCCTCACAAAATTTAGCTTTAGTAGCTTTCTGGGCATAAAACTCCTCCTGCATTGTCGGAACTATTTTTGGTATGGGGTTTGCCCGTAAGAAGCTGTCGGTCATCGGAATTGAAATCCCGTTGCCCGCTTTGGAAGGACATTTTAAAAATTTTAATTTTGAAAAAGATGAAGTCAAACTGACCCCATAATTTTCAGAGTTTAGATGAAAGAGCACTTTACCTCAAATCCTGTATCTATTCTGAAGGATGAACACAAGAGTTGAGGATGAGGCTTGATCAAATAAACTAGAGAAAATTATGACATCCGTTTGGTCTGCGAAACCAATGTATTGGCCGACAAATTCCCCTATTTAATATAAGGAATTAAATAGGGTTTATATAATGCTGGGTTTAGAAAAAACTTCCTATAAGGGCAAGCCCCTATAGTTAATTACATCATAGATAACTGACGTTACCTAAGAATACTCTCGATAAAAATCAAGAAAAATTACCTTCAAGGAGTTCAAATCGTAAGGACATTTCAAAGATATCGGACTAAGAAGTGTGAAGGGGGATTGGTTCAAATTTGGAACATTTTGTTTTGGAGTCCAAAGGAGGAAACACTAGAGGATGTCACGGATCCGAAGGAGAACTTCGGTGACTTCCCAAGCTATCCTATTATTTATCTTCAATTTAAGAGAAATCATTTAGATGTTTCATCCTGCAATTTTTTATTATTAGGATTTACATTTGTGTGAAGCAATCAGCACAAATAACCTTAAAGATGTGAGGATTTAAGTCGTAACAAACGACTACCTCGGAGTCCTAAGGCGAGTTAGGGCTTAGATTGTACAGCAGGATTGTACAAATGCCTAAAAGATGTGTTTGAGGGTTTATGTTGTATTAGGCAAACAACCTCGAATTCCTATGGCTTTGTTGTTTTAAAGGAAGGATGTGTTGGACATGTTGTTGTAGATCCTCTTGTTGTTGAAGATGGCTGGGCTTCCCACCATGTAAGCTCCAAGCTCCTCAATGTAGCAGATTTTAAGATTTCTAGGTCATTTAGTTAGAATGTCAAATCAAGTGACCCTATGGTTAAAGTTCTTTAAATTTTATTATGGGCATATTAAAGTTGATTAAAGCGACACCGGTCAAGATCCCTCGGTTCCGTAGTCCCGGTAACACTATTTTCTATCGGAATCTCTTAGTCCAAATGAATTTACTAAACTCAACTTAATGAGTTCCATAATTTCATTTAGACCGTGGAAAACCTCGTTAGCAACCGTAGGTTATCTCCTCCGAGGGTTCCCGATCTTCCAATAGAGACATTCTTCCGATAGAGACGTTTTAATTTAGTTGAAATTGTATTTTTTGTGATGTTTGTGATTAAATTTTGAGTTGTTTTATATTTTGAATATTATGAGGTATTTTTTTGTTTGAAATTGTGTTTTTTGTTTCGATTTTGTTTTGTTTTTTAACATGCAAGTATATGCAG
>NW_018164925.1:427375-427857 GCF_001263595.1 Phalaenopsis equestris
TCTATAATTATTTGAATAGAAAATGCATAAAAACTTAGAAAATTAAGATCTCTGTCTAGAGATCTCCTATGTCTTTGGAAAAATGTTCAAATTATTCACCTAGACAGAGGCTACAACATATAAAAATTTGGGGTTAAGATGATAATTTAATATGAATGGAGAATTGAAAAACCCCTAACCCTAATTTATTTTTTAAAAATAATTTATGCATTAAATTAATGTGAAACTAACTCCACATGAATCTTCTCTGTTCATTGAGCAAGAGGATATTTTTATTTTATTTTTGTGCATTTTCTATGCAAGGATATGGATTTTTGAAATTTAGGAGCTATTTTCTGAATTTATTAAATATCCTATTTATTTATTCAAACGCGGGCTGACTGGATCCTCGGATCCGTCGAAAAGCCACGCGGCGCGCTCCCATTTGACGCCACCTTCTGAGTCAGCTACCACGCGTCGTGCTGTATCGCCTCAGATGACCA
>NW_018164925.1:433499-433900 GCF_001263595.1 Phalaenopsis equestris
CTGAAATCCATATGGAGTTTTATCGTCAATCATTCTCCTGAAAGTTATTGACACTCGACGGTGTCGAACTCCAGGAATGCAATGTTTTGCTATATCAGCTCCATTCCCTTTCAGAATCAAAACGGATCCTCTCGGTAAGGAAATCTCAACAGATCCTTGAAATTCTCCTGGACCGATGATGTCTATATCTTTACCAAATAGGATATTGCTCTCTGATACGAAAGAAACTGTACAAAAAGGACGATCAAAGTCATGATGATTAATATGTGGAGGAATACAATCCCCTTCTTCATAGATGTTGATTATACAACTATTGGGAATACAACTTGATGGCATTATTCTCCATTGGACCAGTCGTGTTGTAAGATTTTATCATGGGTGGCATTGGCTCCACCTGTTCA
>NW_018164925.1:435464-444393 GCF_001263595.1 Phalaenopsis equestris
TTTGATCAATTTTGGGTATTTTGGTAAAATTTAGGAATTTTGGCCAAATTTGGGTCCCAAGGGCAGTTAGGTAATTTGGAGGTGCCTTGGGGCAAAAGACCCAAGATTAATATCTCAAGTAGAATTGGATAGATATCCATTCTAAATGAACCATGGATCAATATAATCCCCATTTTGGGTTCCCATATATTGGTCTTAGCTAGGGTATTGTGAAGATATTGTGAAGGTATGATGAGGGTATAGTGTACCTTAGCTCCAAATCAACACCCAGGGTCAATCCTAAGGCCAAGTAACCCTATAGGAACTCTTCTTGAGCTCCCCCATAATGATCTTAACTTCTAAATATTAGAGGTTAGGACCAATATGTGGAGCTTCAAGTTGATTAAAGAGAAGAGTTTTGAATTTCTAATGGTGAGGGTACCTTTTCTAGTTTTCTAAGACTAGTCAATAGGAAAGTCTTATGGCTAGACCTAGGCTACTAAAGAAGTTTCTAGACCTCAACCAAAAGTGAGATCAAAATGCATTGATATAGCATGCATCAGCCTTTTATTGGCCATGAAAAGTTTAGAGCCAATGTTAGGATTAGTTATCATTTGAGCCTCCAGCTGGGCCACATATCTTTCAGCCTCTTGAACCTTTACATTAATGTCACCAGATATATTCCAATTCCAATGAGAGAGGTGTTTTACAAGCTTCTTTCGAAGAAACCAAAATTTTATCCAAGGACTATGATGATGAAAATCCTTCCAAACTTGGGCCACTTAATTAAGGAAATTAGTATGAAAAGACCACTTATTAAGATATCTAAAACTTGATTTACTTTTGGTAGGATATTCAGAAATAGAAATGAGGAGAGGTCAATGATCAGAGCTAGTCATAGAAAGGCGATACACTGAAGTATGCAAGAACTCCTTCAACTAAGAGAAATTGACCAACATACTATCCAACCTTTCCTAAAATTGTCCTCTTCTCCAACTGTATTTAGGGCCAATGAACCCCAAATCATATAAGCAAGCCAATTGAATGTTATCATTGAAGAAATTGATTTGGTTCAAGTCAAGAAGCCGACCCCCAAGCTTTTCAGTAAGATAAGACAGACAATTGAAATCCCCACCAACTATCCAAATTGAGTTAATAGACATGCTGATATCCATCAGATTGCTCCACAGCTCATGCCTAACAATAGAAGAAAAACATGCATAGATGAAGGTGGTCTGGCCACATCTACCTATATGGTTAAAATGTAGATGAAGAAATTGTGCATGATCCCTTAGCACAGAACATTAGAGCTCTTTCCTACAAAGGATCCAAATTTTATAATTCAGATTAGAAAAGTGAAGAAAACCATGGAACTTTTTCAAAATCTTATGAGGGTTCTTGGAGATCATAGGCTCCAAGATAGTAATAATCCAAAACTTATACATCCTATTAAGAGAAAGGAGTCCGTTAGAGGACTTAGGATGAGCCAATTCCCTAACAATCTAGCATAGAAAGTTCATCATTCAAAAGAGGTAAGATTCCCCCTCCTTCTAGCTCTTTCCGTTTATTACATTCTTACTTGATGAGAAGCTCCTTCGGACAAGGATTATGCACCTTCCTGCAAATGTTTTAACTCCAAGGCTCCTTTCTTATTTTTTCTAGATTTCTAGACTTGGCAATCCTTCTCAAATGTTGTATTCATTTGTTGAACCAAATTGTCATCTAAAGAACATCCCCAGGTTAGCTTCCTAACTTCTTCATGGGGTTCCAATGGGTTTTGCTCCTTAGACTGAGTAGAACCAGCTTCAACATCCCCAAGGTCACCATTCTATAATGTTCTTGCTCTCTGTCTATTACCCATGAAGTGGGAGCTGAGACAGAAGAACCAACCTCAGGATTGGTGGAAGGCACCCCCAAATCTTCCCTATCAGCCAAAGTGGGAAGATTCTAAACAGCAACAGCATCAGCATCAAAATTGGGAAGAAATTCCTGTACAGGTATCCTTTCACCATGCAGTCCCTCCTCAATAGGAGCCACCAAGTCAGCAGAGACACTAGGATCCTTGGAAAAACCTTTCTGCATTTTCCTTAAGTTTGGGTACAATCTAAAGCATCTATCATCAATATGTCCAAGCATTTTCTAGTGATGACAACAATAAGGCCTTTTCTCAGCTATAATTCTTTGATAATACCCATTGTGTTCAGTGCCTAGCCAGATCTCATCAACCTCTGGAAGGGTTGTGTCTCTTTCAACAAAAATTCCTTCCACTGATGGTCTGGACAAATTAAATGTGGAAACATCCAATTTTAGGAGTCTGCCTAAAGCTTTTCCAATTTTGGATACAATTTATGATTAATGAAATGTAATTTAAGTCCAGGGAGTTTGAACCACATTGGAACAATGGGGAGCTCTTTTCTAGGATAAAAATCTGGTGACCACTTAAGTAGCTTCATGGATACCCCTTCAATTTGTAAAATCTATTTAGAAAACAAACGAGCATAATCCTCTTCTCTAGATAAATTGATTAAAATATGCCTTCCGTCCAACAAACCCACTCTCTAAGCACCAATCAATTTCAAGCAGTCAAGGAATTTTTGAATAGCCTCAATTTTTGGATGCCCAAGTTACAATTTACCAAATAGCATGAAATTGCAGACTTCAGCGAGCCGCTGAATATCCTCCTCAGTGTAAAACATATCAAGTTTGCCTCCTTTTCCTTTTCAAAGGCTTAATGATAGGATCGGCTCCATCATGGTAAGCTTGGAGAAAAACCAAATCATCATATTTCTTTATGGTGTCAAAACCCTTTCCGACCACATCAGCAAAGGTGGCTTTAGCCCATTGAATATTAGTAGACAAATCTAAAGTAGTAGATCCTAAGTATCCATCCCGTAGTGAGTTAGAAATTCTTATAGCTATATTGTAAAACTGACATATCTATTCATCCAACAGACATATCTTTTCATCCCACAGACAAATATCTTCATTCAAGAGCCTTTCCAAAGTGTCTAGATACATTGAATCATTCAATGGGTTGTTTTCCTTCTAAAATAGCTCGAAAGTAGTTACTAACCACCTTACTCCGTCTTAAATTATCTCTGGTGCTTCTGAAGCCAGTTCTGATACCTGTGCTTTGAAGTTTCGCATTGTTCTCTAGATTTTGGCACCTCTAGTGCCAATTTTGGTGCTTCTGGCACTTCTTCTTTATAAAATAGTGCCTTTGGCTCTAGTTTCTGGTGCCTCTAGCACTAGCTCTCTATATAATGATGCTTGTGGCGCTAGGATGCTGAAAAGCTTTATTTTAGCTCAAAATTTCCTCTTTTTTGCTTCTTTTTGCTCCAAATACCTAAAATCAATATACCTACAACAATGCATGAAAAACTCTTCTTTTAAGTGCAATATCAGCAAATATAAGCATAAAATGAATGCATAAAACTGCACATTATTTTGGTATATCGAAATCCCCCAGACTTAAATGTTAATTGTCCTTAAGTGACTCTTTTAATACATAAAAATATGACTTATGATAGATATTAACTTATAAAATTCTATAATTCAGTTTAATAAATATAATAGTATAACTTAAGAAAAACTTCTAAAAACTTAAGTTAAAACTACAAGTATAAGAACACCTAATAATCAAGTCTAAGATTTTTGAATCTCCATTTATTTCAAGAAGAATTATAATTTGTCATATCAAAGATACTTAGAATGTCCATATGAAAAAGAATTTCATGAAAACTTTATTAGTAAGGATGCTAGTACTCAAATACAAGTTTAGAAATGTAATAAAGCCTTTTTTCTCAAGTTGACTCAAGTGAAGCTAATTTTTTATTAAGCATCTCCTCAAGCTTCTCCCCACATATTTTTTTTCTTTTCCTTTTCTTTCTTTTTACATTTTCTTTTTTCATGTTTTTAGGATCATTTTCAATCCTTTATTTTCTTTTCTTTTTTTAGTGAGGATTATTATATCTGGATAGCCTTTAAAAATTTTTAACTTCACTATACTCTTCTTATAGTTAAAACTTCTTACCTCCCTTCACTTTATAAATTCATATTAGATTTGAAAATTTTTCATAAAGTTTCATTATTTTTTTCTTATATGAAACTCTAAGTTTCTTAATATTTTAAAAATACAATTTCCTTTACTTTAAATAGAAAAACATAGTCTTATTCTTTCATACTAAATATCTTAACTCTAGAATTGACCTTCATTATTACAGATTTTTTGTTAAATTTACCATAATATTTACAAACAAAAATATAGTTATTAAAGTTAAACTCTGGTATCCAAGGTCATGTTAAATTATTTTTTTTTAAAATATAGTTAATTGAGGACAAATAAAATTTAGTTTACTTCTTTTAAAGAAAATTTTATTCCCCCAAACTTAGGTTTTTAAATAATAAGTAAAACATGCAGTACAAAAATTTGTAGGTGAAAGAAAATAGTGAATGCATAAAAATAAAACTAACCTGTAGAGGTTTCATAATATGAAACTTGACTCTAACATATTGCAGGTACTAATTTAAAAAGTAATAGCTTTAAGTTATCAAATGAAACATAACATATCAAAAGATTTGCTAAGAAAAGATAAATTAAATACAAAAATAGTAAATTAAAGAAACTAACAATGCTAAAAAATAAAAATCTACAATTTACGATTATATACAAATAATTTTAATAGGTCCACAATCAAAACACATAAATTGTTCCAATTATTCCAACAAAAAAAATAAGCACACAACAACAAATAAAATCAGATCTAACCAACTAAATCTATATTCACAATTTTCCTCCTCATGTTCTTCATCTTCCCCTTTTTCTTCCTCTTCTTCTTCATTTTCTTGAGAAAACTCTACAGTTTGATCACCCTTAAGAAATCTATCCATCGCCTCTTGTTGGAAATCTCTTATTGTACTCTTTTCTTCTTATAATCATTATTGTAAGCATTCCTTGCTTCCAAACCACCTATTTTGTTTTGCATTTCTATAACATCTGATTGTTGAATCATTAGCTACTCCATAATATTTTCATGTGAAACAGAATTGAAAGAAGATGGTCCTGTAGCTGATGTTGAGGATCTATCACTACTTTCACTTCTAGATCCAATAAATGATTCAAATGTATGCACTGTGGGTTTTTCAGTTGGCTTAAGTGGTTGCAGCATTTATTCATTATTATCGAATTCTACTCCTGATTGTTCACATAAAGTGAAAATCAAAGCAGGGTGACCCAAACCACTTGTTGTCTCACTTCTAGCAAGACTTTGAGCATTATGCACAATAAGAGCACCAATATCAATAACTTTCATTTGTTGAATGCAAAAATTTGGTACTACTCTTTCCTTAATTACTTCACTCAGGTGATTAGTTAGAAAAAAATTTGCATAGATAAAGTAATGACATGCTTTAGATTGAACATTCAGCATAGAAGTGGTGAAATTGACTTTGTGATTATTCTTAATCTTTCATACTTCTCTTCCATCATTGAGATAGGAAATTACTTCATCAAGTGATGAATCAGAAATCAAAAATGCAGTGTACTCACAATGAAAGTCATTTCACAGCCCATAAACTGCATTGATTATTTCTCAAGTAAATTCAACATGTTTACCTCTAAAATAAATGTGCTCATCCGTAGTCACCCGCAGATTGACATAAAATTATCGAACAAAAGGAACAATAGCTACTACAATGAAGTAGCAAAAGGTTTCCCACTTGCGAGCAATTATCAACCTTTTTGTCTCTCCTCCAATGTTTGAAAATACACATTCCAGAATCAATTTTCTAGTTCCCATCACAGAATTATAATTGTACTGTGCCTTCAAATTTACAAATTACCTCGCATCAAAATTTTCTGAAGGCTTTCCTCTCTTAAATCTTGGAGCCATATGAATATCTAGATAAATTCACATAAAATCTAAATAATTTTACAATATCATAAATCAAACTCTGAAAGTAGGATAATTTTGTAAGAAACTTTTCACCAGGGGTTCCCTTTAAACTTCTTCAATAAAAACTCAAATTTTTTCACTTCCATAATGTAGGAAAAATCCACGGTGAATATAAAAATTTTCTAAGTTATAGTGAAGCTCTTACCTTTGGAAGATAGACTCCAATACTTTTTAGTCCTTAAATCTCCTCAAATCCACCAAAAGGCAATGCCTAAGTTGAGTTCGGCCTTGGTTTAGAGGCAGGAGACAATCCAAGTAGTAAAAATGGGGTTTTATAAGGGTTTTTTGTAGTTTTAAGTAAATCTGGTTGTTTTCAGGAAACTGGAGCCTCACACGCAAAATCTGACGCCCTTGGCCCCAACACAAAAAATTTTTAAGATTTCAATTTTCTTTGGAAACCTATTGCATATCGCACCACGTCAACCCCTAAAACACTTTAACACTTATATTCATAATTAAACAACTTTTTAAAACAAATTTTCACAAACAACACAAAACTCACATTTATATATAAAATCCAAACAATTATAAGCTAACATTTTTCAAGCCAACACATCTAATTTAGTGTTAAAATTAAACCACACAAACTAACACTAAAGTCTAAATATTAAATACTCAACATTTGACACAGATAAAATTCAAAAATAAAAGGTAAAAGAAATCCAACATAAACACATAACACATATCACATAACACATATAAGCAAATATAAGCAATAATAATTACAAATTTTGTACTAAAATGAGTTCAAACATCTTTTTCACTTTCGTTACAAAGGTATGCAAGAAATGTTGACACCATATATCATTAACCAAAATTTTGTCAAGTCTTTCCCATATAGCACCTCTTTTCCAAGTAAACTCTGGTCGCTTGAAACCAATATCAAATAATCCAGCATGAAGGATGTTGTCAGAGATTAAATTCATTTTAGCTAAATTAGGGGGTCTTCCACCAGTCTTTTCAGCACTGGTAGCAATGCAATTAAAATCACCACCCGCAAACCAACAAGAAGCCATAGTGTTACTGATATTTTGCAAAGAGGACCAGAGTTCACTTCTATCAGCTTTAGAACAACTAGCACAGACAAAGGTAGAAAACCCATTATGACCATAGGTATTAAAGGAGAGGTGTACAAACTGAGGATGGTCAACTTGAACATACCAAATGATCTCCTTTCTACAAAAAATCCATATTTTATCATTAATGTTAGAAATGTGTGAGAAACCAACAAACCTAGAGAAGATTTTCTGTGGATTTTTATGAACGAAAGGCACAAAAATAGCAATGCACCAAAGTTTGTGTTTTTTATTAAGATGTAAAACTATTTTCATGGAAGAGGGGTGAGCAATGCCCCTGACATTCCAAAAGAGAAAATTAATCATGTTGAGAAGGTGGGTGAGAAGAGAGCTGAGATGTAGATCTAGTCCTCCCCCAGGTAAGTTGAGTAGGTGTCTTCTTTTGAGAGTTTTGAGAGTTGTCAGTCTGATAAGTATCTACCAAAGTTGTCTTCTCTTCCATACTGGGTTTCTTTTTTTCCTTTCCTTCTGAGCTTGCCAATCTTGTTCCATTAGTTGCTATATTTAACACAATGGTTCCTCAGATGGTCTTACAGGAACCTTTGGGGTGACTGATTGAGTGCCTGCAGGTTTACTAGGCTGTGGAGGAAGCACAATACTGTTTTCCCCTTCTTCAATTTGTGGACCATGATATGGTATATTCCTAGGGGTTTCTTTGGAAGGTGTAATGTGTAGAATTTGGTGACTAGCATTAGTTTCAGTTTTGTTGATTACTTCCACATCAGTGGAATGAATTACTGCAACAGTACTTTCAAGAATCTTGTTGTTATTACTAATAATAGCACCATTTTCTATAGGATTAGGGGCTTTCTTCTTATTTGCAAGATGCAGCCTGCAACACCTATTACAGGTATGCCCAAACATTCTGCAATTTGGGCAATAGTAAGGTTTTTGCTCCATTTCTATTTCCTGTCAGTGCCCCTCCTCTTTGGACCCAAGCCATATTTCACCTACCATAGAGAGAGTGATGTCCCTCTCCACTAGGATTCTTGGTACTGAAGGTCGGGAAAAATTGAAAGTAGGGAAGTCCATTTTCAATGGTCTACCCAAAGCCAACCCAATATTAAAAAGTACCTTATGTTTAAAAAAATGTTGAGGAACTCTAGGTAATTTAAACTAAATAGGGACAATGGGAGGTTCTTTGCTACGATCAAAATTGGGTGTCCATTTAACAATCTTCATGGGGATACGCTCCATAGTGATTGTTTGCTTGGCAAATAGTCTAGCATAATCTTCTTCTAAGGCCAACTTGATCATGATGTGTCGGCCATCCACCAACCCCAACTGTCAAGCACTAGCAAAGGTAAATTTGTCAAAAAACCTTCTAACAACTTCCATTTTTGGGTGTCCAAGTTGGAATTTGCCTATAAGAATAAATTTGCACTTAGCTTTTATAGTTACAAGATCCTCTTCATTATAGTAGATAGAGGGGTTCCCATCTTTAACAACTAAGGGGTTAATGAGTTGCAAGTTTCCTTGCCCACCGCAGCATCATGAAAAAATTATGGGAAAACTAGGAGTTCAACATTAAGCAAGTATCTTGTCCCTTACCCACCACACCAACATAGGTGGCCTTGGTCCACTAAGAGTTATTTTCAACATCAATAGGACTGAAATCAGCCATCAAAGCCACTTCAGTAGAAGTGCAGAAGGCAAAATAGTAATCGGACAAGCCCACAAAAAAAAATCCAAAGAAAACCAATGGAATAGTAAAATTCAAACTCCAAAACGCATGGGAAGAGGGAAAACCAACAAAACCACAATGTAAGGAAACCAAACTCCACACACACTAAGAAAGAAAGAAACAAAAAATAAGAGATACAGAAAAAAATCACAGCAACTTTTGCAGTCATCCATCCCGTAGAAACCCTAGCAGAGCACCAAGGAAGACAGTCACCATCTTTTTTTATATATAGACAC
>NW_018164925.1:444457-449994 GCF_001263595.1 Phalaenopsis equestris
ATATATATATATATATAGTCTGCTTCTGATCTGTTGGAAAGGTGAGACCAAGGGGAGAAGACAAAAATGTCAGATGAGGAGCACCACTTTGAATCGAAGGCAGATGCCGATGCCTCCAAGACGTATCCGTAGCAAGCTAGAACCATCCGGAAGAAAGAGTACATAGTCATCAAAGGTACACCCTGGAAGGTTGTTGAAGTCTCAACCTCTAAAACTTGTAAGCATAGCCATGCAAAGTGCCACTTTTTTTCCATTAACATTTTCAACAACAAGAAGCTTGATGATATTGTGCCATCATCTCATAATTATGATGTCTCTCATGTCAAACGTACTAACTATCAACTGATTGATATTTCTACAGGTGGCTTTGTGAGTCTGTTGACTGAAATCAGTAAAACAAATGATGATTTGAGGCTTCCCACTAATGAAAACCTTCTAAAGTAGATCACTGGTAGCTTTGAAGATGGGAAGGATCTAGTGGTGACTGTAATGTCTGTCATGGGAGAGGAGCAAATCTGTGCCCTGAAGGACATTGGCCCCAAATAAGTAAAACAGATTATTCCCATATCTGAGAGCTTTACTTTCAATGGAAGCAAAGTATCTGAGTGTTTGCTTTACATAATATCAGTACTGGTAATGAGGCTCTTAAATTGCTATTTGGATCCTGGATGAGGTTCAGAGAAATGCTTTATTCTCTTTTGTGCTTGATATTTTAGGACCAAAACTTTTATTTGTGTTGTTCTATTTATATCTAAAAAGAAAAGAAAAACTGGGGGACTTCATTGTATGATTTTCTACCATAAAATTTTATGGACAGGAACTAAATTGTTGTTCTGTTAGCTCCATGATCAAATTGTTTAATTTTTACCATAATGTTGCTAGAATAGTAACAATAACAAATATAATTATGGGTTGCCCCCCCACCCCAAAGCGCTTGGTTTAATGTCGTCAGCCCGACATTCCCAGTCCTTACTCTGGGTTACCCAACATTACAGTCTCTTTAAAAATTAGTCTTTGACCATCAAAATATGGTTTCATCTATGGCAATTCATTTTAATTATCTTTCCAATCTTTGTATCTTCAATATTAACAACTCCACAGGGATAGACTTTTACAACTGTGAATGACCTTGTCCATCTAGACTTGAGTTTTTCATGAAATAATTTCAATCTTGTATTGTATAATAAAACTTCCTGCCAGGCTCAAATTCATTTTTTATTATCTTTTGATCATGTCATTCTTTCATATTCTCTTTATATATCCTAGCATTATTATAAGATTCATTCCTAATTTCTTCAAGCTCATTCAGTTGCAATAATCTTTTTTCACCAGCATCTTTTAACACAATAAGTTTTATGATCCAATTCTACCGGTAAGTGACAAGTCTTTCAAAAAATTAATCAATATGGGGATATTCCTCTAAGCGCCCATAATGTAATATATAATCTAGCAGACCAATCCATTTTATTAGGATTTATAGTTTTTCCTTAAATAGTTTCGATTTCATGATTAGATACTTATGCTAGACCACTATTCTAGGGTTAATAAGTAGTTGGAATCCTATGTATAATATCATATTTTTTCACCAACTTTTCAATTCGTTTGTTCCGAAAGTGAGATCCTCCATCAGCAATCATTATTCTCGTCATTCCATATCTTGTAAAAAATATTTTTGTTTAAAAATTTTGAAAATCTCAAGTATCACATCCAGGTAAAGTGATTGCTTCAATCCACATCGATATATAGTCCACTGCAATTAAAATATATATTTCCAAATAAAGGTATAAATGGTCTTATAAAATATAATCCCCAAACATCAAAGATTTCAAATTCTAAATTAAAATTTAGGGGCATTTCATTTCTTTTTGAAGTATTGCCTACTCTTTGACAACGGTCACATGTCTTTATATATATGTTAAGATCTTTAAATTGAGTAGGCCAAAAAAATCCAGATCGTCAAATTTTATGAACAGTTCTATAAATCCCAAAATGACCCCCAAATTTCAAATCATGAAATTTTTGGATAATTTCTTCAATTTATTTATAATGCTCATATCTCTGCATATCCAACTCTTTGCGTTTTTTTGTACAAATATAGGTCATCCAAAAAGTAAAATTTTGCATCTTGAATAAATTTCTTCTCTTGTCGCTTTCTCAATCCATATGGTAAAATACCACTAACAATGTAGTTTATAATATCAACATACCATGGTATTTCCCATTCTTTAATAGTATAAATTTGTTCATTATAAAAAGTTTCATTAATTTCTTTTTCAAGATTAAATGTTTCTTCATGCTCCAACATAGATAAATGACCAACTATTTGATTATAAGAACCTTTCCTATTTATCACCATAAAATTGAATTCTTTCTTCAGACGTACCCATTGAATTAATCTTGGCTTCACGTCCTTCTTTTGTGTCAAATATTTTATAACAGAGTGTTTTGTCTGCACTACACCTTTAATAACTCTCTTTTGATAGTGGTATAATTAATTTGAGCATTATTTAGATTTTTATTAGCATAGTATACAACTTTAAATATTTTGTCATATCTCTGCCCTAAAATAGCTCCAATTGCATAGTCACTTGCATCCCACATTAGTTCAAATGATTTTTCCCAATCAAGTGAAACAATTACAAGAGCAGTGATCAATTTTTTCTTCAATTTTTCAAAGACATTAATTCACTCTTGATTAAAATCAAATTTTGTATCATTTTTCAAAAGTTGGCATAAAGATTTTGTAATTTTTGAAAAATATTTAAATACCACATGTAAAAACCAACATATCCTAAAAAGCTTCTAACTCCTCTTAGAATAGTAGGTGGAGGTAGGTAAGCTATAACTGGAATTTTTTCCAGATCTACTTCCATGTCATTTTCTGAAATGTTATGCTTAAGTACAATTCCTTCTGCAACCATGAATTGACATTTTTCTCAGTTTAATACTAAATTCATCTTTTCACATCATTCTAGAACTTTCTCTAAATGATTTAGACATATTTCAAATGATGTTACAAACACAGAAAAATCATCCATAAAGACTTTTATCCTTTTTTTCAATTAAATCACTGAAAACTGACATCATACATCTTTGAAATATTGTAGGTGCATTACATAAACCAGAGAGTATTCGTCAAAAAGCAAAAGTACCATAAGAACTAGTAAACGTTGTCTTCTATTGATCCTCTGGAGCAATTGGTATTTAATGATTGACGATATATCCATCTAAAAACAAAAATATTCGTGCTAGCCTATCCAATGTTTGGTCCAAAAAGGGTAAATGAAAGTGATCTTTCCTGGTGGCTGAATTTAATTTTTTATAATCAATTCAGATTTACATTCTAGTGACTTGACTTGTTAGTATAAATTAATTATTCTAAATTGTTACAACAGTCTCACCCCCTTTCCTAGGAATGCAGTGAATTGGACTCACTCAAGCACTGTCTAAAATAGGATATATTATTTTAACATCTAACCATTTTTAAATCTCTTTCTTTACAATTTATTTCATCATCGGGTTTTACTCCTTTGAGGATCAGCTTTTGATTCATGATGTTCTTCCAATAAAATTTTGTACGTACAAATCGAAGTGTTGTTTCCATTAATATCAGCTAACGACCATCTAAAGGCTTTCTTATATCTTCTTAACATTTCCAATAACTTTGGTTCATGTGCTTCAGTTAATTATGAGGATACAATAACAGGTAATGTGGATAAATCTCAAAAAAAGACATTTTAAATTTGTAATAAGTGTTTTCATCTCTAGTTCAGGAGGTTTTACAATCAAAGAAATCAAAATTTTATTATTATTTGTAGGATCTAACACTTCAAATTATTCTCAAACATAATCTAATTCTTCATTACTCACTTCCATAGATTTATCTTAATTTATTTCTTCATCCTCATACTCCAAATATTCTTCATTATTTTTCTTTTCAAATGTATTCCTGAAATAGTCATTAATATCCATTCTGAAGCATTCATTATCTCTTCCTTTTGTTGGGTATCTCATTGATTTGTAATATTAAAAGTAACTTCTTGATCACTAACTCTCACTCTTCATTTTACTTTCGACACATCTATTAAAGCTCTTCCAGTGGCAAGAAATTGTCTTCCTTAAATGATAGGAATTTCTTTATCTTCCTCAATATCTAACACAATAAAATCCATAGAAAAACATAAATTTATCAACCTTTACGAAAACAACTTATAGAACTCCTTTAGGATAGTCCTTTAGGATAGGTAATCAAATATAATCAAATAATCAGCTAACTAAAGAGTTACAGTAGTAGGAGAAATTTCTCTTAAATCCAACCTTCTAAAAATTGATAGAGACAAATGATTAATACTGGCACCCAATTCACAAAGCTTTTATAAAAAATCTTTCGCTAATACATAAGGAATAGTAAAACTACCAGGACCTTTAAGTTTTCCAAGAAGCTTTTTCTGAATTATAACATTGCACCCCTCACTAATTGCAACCGTCTGATTATCTGTAAATTTCTTTTTTTTAGTAAGTATATCCTTCATAAACTTCACATAGCTTGACATTTATTACAGGGCTTCAAAAAATAGAATATTTATTTTCAATTTCCTCAGTATTTCCAAATATTTTGTAAATTGGTTTTCTCTGTTATATTGCTTCAATCTTTGAGGAAATGGAGGTAGTGGTCTTTCTACACTAATTTTCATTAGTTTAGTAGCTATTTTGACTTAAAATAAATACCTTCACTAGATTTTTCATTTTCCACCCCTTTTTTCTCAACTTCAACTTCAATTTCTTTTTAAATTTTTATTTCCAATTTGTTTCCACTTATCAGTTGAATAGTTATGATTTACGCCTTGTTCTGATCTTTAGAATTATGTTGACCTCACTTTGGTTGAGGTCTAGTTTTTCCTCTTTAGTAGCCTAGGTTCTAACCATACAACTTTCCTGTTGACTATTCTTAGAGGACTAGAAAAGAACCCTCACCATTAGAAATTCTAAACTCTTCTTTACTCAACTTGAAGTTCCACATATTGGTCTTATCCTCTAGCACTTAGTAGGTGTGGTCAATATAGGAGAGCTCAAGGAGAGTTCCTATAAGATTGTTGGCCTTAGGGTTAGCCCTTTGGTGGTGTGATCTTGGTTGCTCTCACACACACACTGTTAACCTCACTTTTGGTTGAGGTTTAGTTTTTTCCTTTTTAGTAGATTAATGTCTAGCCATAGGACTTTCCCATTGGCTATTCTTAGAAAACTAGACAAGGCTCCCTCACCATTAGGAATTTCAAACTCTTCTCTACTCAGCTTGAGTTTCACATATTGATCCTAACCTCTAGCACTTAGTAGGTGAGGTCACTATGAGGGAACTCAAGATGAGTTACCCTTAAGACTGCTAGACCTTAGGGTTGTCCCTGGGTGTGGGTGTTGTTCTAGGGCTAAGACTTGCAATCACTTGTACTCACAATCACTCACTATCTTAAACCTAAACTTCTAGGCTTTGGTCCCTTGATACTTTTGGGAGACTCCTGTGGGAGACTCCTGTAGATGGT
>NW_018164925.1:450087-458092 GCF_001263595.1 Phalaenopsis equestris
TTATTGATGGTGGTCATGGCTTATTGATGGTGGTTGGCACTCCAACTCTACCAAGCTACCCAACCTTCCCTTTTGCCCCTAAATTTCCCCAAATTAGGGACCCCAAATTTGGCCAAAATTTCCAAATCTACCCAAAATACCAAACTTGACTTAAAAATCATTGCAAACACCTTGAAGACACCCAAACTACCCAAAATCACCGAAATTGGCCAAATCACCAAAATACCCCTCCTTACCCCAAAATTCCAAAAATTCCAAAAAATCCCAAAAATTTCTAAAACCTCCCAAATATTCCCAATTTCATTTTTATCAACTATCACATGATCCAATTTGGTCATTTTACCCATTTTGACCAAAATTACCTTTAAAGGCAAATTTTTTTCAAATTTATCTCAAATGTCCATTAATTTAGTCCCAATTTCCCCAAATTTCATTCCTAAACTCAAATTCACCTTTCATATGACAAATTTAAATCAAATCAAAGCCCGATTTGTCCATCATTTAGACCCAATTTTGATTTAAACTAAAAACCCAATTTTGGCCCTATGACTTAGTTCCCTATGACTTATATGACTTAGTTCCACCAAATTGAACCCATAGCTCACTCAATTGGCCACAATTTGTGTTGAAATATCTTCATAGCATTCCCACACATCAATGTTGACCTTCAATTACCTTGGTGAGGCCTAAATCTCATTTAATTTCAACCTAAGTCTGAAAGCCAGAAATTTGCCCCAAATTGGCCATGTCCTAAAATCTCATTAAATTGATGGCCTTAACCCAAAAATTTCCACTCCATCCGTTCATGAAAAGTCTTCACAACATCTTCCTTGATCATTTGAACAACTAAATTTGGACTCATCCTAAGGCTAGCCCAATCTAGACCCATTTCTAGCCCAACATGCCCAAATTGGCCAATTTCAAAAATCCCTCAAATTGACCTACCAATTGAACTCAAAATCACTTCAACCCTTCACCAAAAATCTTCATAACAATCATCTACACAATGTTGATCAATCAATTTGGTAAATTAACATGTTTAACCTAGCCCAAACCCAAACTTAGATCGCTTGAACCCACATTGGATTTATGCATTAAAGATGGCCTAACCACCCCAAAGTCATCAAATTAACTCCACCTCAGCCATACCTAAGACTGAGCCAAAACCCATCTAACCACCTAAACTAAGTCATGGACCAAAGGTCCCCCAAATTGAGCAGTTTTATCCCAAAAAATGCACATGCTTAAGATACCCTTACCAAAACTAAACCTCATTGCATTATGTTGCTTTGACAGATTCGCCTGGATGCCCTGAGCACCTAGCCGCCTCTCCCTGGCCGGCCGACCGAACTAGTGGCCGAAAAAGGGCCAAACCGAGAGCCACCACCATGGGATTATGGGATTAAGCCCAATTCAACCCTAGAGGCCACATCATCCAAATTGAAGCTTAGAGCCTATCTTCCCTCCACTTAGGCAGCACATCTCACCCCCCCAATTGCCCATGGCAGCAAGACTAAGGCCATGACTAAGGCCATTTTTATAAAACGCTCCCCTCCACGGCCATGGAGGTAGAGCTAAAAACTACTCTAAGAGATTTCTCCAAATTAATCCCAAAGCCTCTTTGAGACCTCCTCAGTGTAACGCAACCATCAAATTGCCATGAATCCCCTTGCCAAAGCCAAATTTTTTAGCTCAAAACCTTGTCAGAGATAAGACAAAACTCTCCACACCTCCACAGTCCACTAAACTCTAATTAATTTCACCCACACCTTCACAATAGTGAAAGGAGCTAAAGCCCCATCAAATTACCCTCTCACAGAGCCTCTACCATAGCTCTAAACCAACACCCAATCGAAATCATATCTAGGCCTCACACCAAGACCAGAGACCAATTCCTAGCTTTTTTGGATCACAATAAATGTGCCAAGACTCTTTGATCGATGCTTCACTTGTCAGAGCAAAGGTATAAATCTTCTCCCCCTCCCAAGCCTATTTTGATTCTCCATTTAATTAGGCTTAATTTAATTACATGATTACCGTATGGATGTGATCGTCTCACTTAGACGAGTCCATAGGATCAAACCCGAAGTGATTTGGTTGAGTCTAGGCTGAGATCCTAAGGTTTTAGTGTGGTCGGTCACGGGATCACTCTATCGAGGATGATGACGGGGAGCCGTTTGATCAAGCGTGTATCGAATGGATGGAGGAGATCAAGTCAGATAGCGCTTTAGACCATAAACCACGGGCCGAGTCAGCAGCTACATGGATGGCGACGTCCAACCAGAGCGCGCCACACATGCCTTTAGAGCTGCCTAGGATCTAGTCAGCATGCGTTGTTTAAATAGATAAATAGGATTTTCCTATTTATTTAAATACCCCTAACTTAAAAAATTCATATCTTGGTGTAGAAAGATCACAAAATTAAAATAAAAATACCCTCTTTCTCAGTGAAAGAGGAGAATAATGTGGAAATAATTTTAAGTCCATGTGATGCATATTTTATTTTTAATTAATTAAACACTGATTTGAATCTTTTGGTTCTCCATGCATGTAGACTAATCACCAAAGCTTGAATTTTTGGTATGTTTTAGCCTCTATCAAATGGAACATTCTCTGATTTTTCTAAATTCAGAGGAGGTCTCTAGACAGAGAATCATATTTTTAAGTTTATGTACATTATCTGATTAAATTAATCATGGAAATTAGCATGTTGCTTAAAAAAATCCAAGAAAATTTTGGAAAGTTTATGATGACCAGAGAGCCCTTGGAAAAATTTCTCATGAGCTAAGTCATTCAAAATACACCTAACATTCACAAACCCTAAATAATTAAGATAATTAATTTTGGAAAATACAAACAACAAAATAACTTGATTTTTTGTCTCCATTATTATTTAAAATCTAGAGAACTTCCCATAAATTCCAATAAAAATTTCAAAGCATTTTGAGTCCATTTGATAGCCTAAATTGATTTTTTAAGTTGAATATCTTTTTTGGCACTTCTAAAGATAAACATCATTTTGGCATTTAAATGATTTTTTAAGAAAATATATAACTAAAAAATTTATAAAAACTCATTTTTTGAGTTCTCTATGATCAGGGGTATTTTCTAAAAATAAAATAATGAATAAAATAAAAACTTGATTTTCAAGCCCATTTTGAATATTTAAAATAATTAAAAATCCATAAAAATCGCAAAATAAAAATAATCATGAGAATGTTCTAAATTGCTCTTTAAGCACTTAGGAATAATTAGAATATTTTTCCTAATTTTCTAAATAAGAATACTGAATTTCAAAGCTTATAAAATGATTTTTAAAGGCTAAGAATCAATTTTCACTAAAAAATAATTCCAATAAATTAAATAAAATTCAAAAAAATATATAATCTTCTCCTGTGAGTTCTCTGACTTCAGGAAGACTTTTAAACAAAGATTTTTCAAAAATACAAAACTTAATTTTCATCATTTAAAATATTTTATTTTTATTAAATAACCCAGAACTTAAAATAATTTTGATAAATCAATAAAATTCAAAAAAATCATGAAGTTTGGTCCAAAGTCTTCCCTAGTCTAGATTTACCTCCAGTAAAAATTTCAAGGGATTAGGATTTACGTTGGTCAAGTTAGGAATTTTCTTTGAAAAATCCTATTTTTGCATAAAAATAATTATATAAATTAAATTAAATTTTTAAAAATTACATTTTCTCCTCTGATGTCTTAATTGGCCCATGAATGAGCTAGGATAAAAATTTTAAAGTCATTTGGATTAAATTTGATAAATTATGAAGTGTTAAAGCCTTAGGGGCAAATATGTAATTTTGGAAATTTAGCCTTAATTAACATTTAGGCTTAATTTAAAGAGGCAAATGGGAAACCTGTGATCTTAATTTGGATGTTTGAAACACAAGGGGTTAATTGGTAGTGACCAACCTCACTTTCTTAATTGAAAAGATAAGTTAATAAATTTCTAACTTATTAAAATTTGGAAGTTTACTAAAATAAAGTGAACCCAAGACTTAGGGGTATGACTTTTGAGGTCAATAAATAATCAATTTAATACCCTTATCTTGATTTTTAAATAAAATTCAAATCATGATTTATGACCACCTAAAACTTAACTTTTTCAAATCTAATTAAGACACTCTCCTAGGTTTTAAGGGCTTAGTAGTGACTTAGGATAAATCAAGTTTCATTTAAATGAGGATTAGAAAAGTAAATATCAATTAAAATTAAGACGTCTTTTAAACATTACGAGCCTAATTAGGACCAAAATTTGGTTAAGTGTTCCAATAATACTAACTTGCCTCTTTGAGGGTCTTCACCCACATAATTTTCAAAATTAAATTAAATTACAGAATTACAGATGATAATTTCCTTACTCTTAGGGATAATTGAGACATCAATGTTCATTGAGCATTAGGGTATTTTATAAGATGAATTATTAACCAAAATAAATTGGGATTTTCCACCAGGCAGTGAGAGAGTAGCACGGACCTGTTTCTTTCTCTTTCTCTAGATCTGTTTTTTCTCTAGATCTGTTTGATACCTCGGAGATCTATTAAACTTAATATGTTTTGTTTAGCAACATCATCCTTAACTAAACTCTTAAGGACCCACAAAGATATGACCTAGGGTTTGATAGTTCATAAAGATTTTACTTCCCTGTCTCATATAAAGTGCCTTAACATACCTTTTGAGTTTCAGGTGGTGGAACGAGAAGACTCGCTAGGTACGCTTTTACAGTTTTTAGCATTGTCTTTCTTGTATTTCATACTGTACTTTTATACCTATAAATTTGCATGCTAAACAACGATGCCACCCTAGATGAAAACTAAAACAATCAGGATAGCCACAAAACCAAAACCAAAACTAAAACTAAAATCAACCAAGATAAAATTCACCGCCACAACATTCAAAATATAAAACAACTCAAAATTTAATCACAAACACACACAAAACTACAACTCCAACCAAATTAGGACATCTCTATCTGATGATTGTGAATCTCTTGGAGGAGGTAACCTACGGTTGCTAACGAGGCTCCCATGGTCTAAATGAAATTATGGAACTCATTAAGTTGAGTTTAGTAAAAGTTTTCATTTGGACTAAGTGAATCCAATAGAAAATAATGGTACCGAAACAAGGGAACCGTAGGATCCTAACCGGTGTTCCTCTAATCAACTTTAACATGCCCCCATAAAATTTTAAGAACTTCAACCATAGGGCCACCTGATTTAACATTATAACTTAACACACTAGAAAACTCAAACTCGTCGTGGCAAAGAGCTTGGAGCTAGCATGGTGGGCAGCATGGCCATCTTCAATAGCAAAACCTGTCTTCCCCAGTTAGACCAATCTTCCTTCCTTAGACTTAAAAAAGAAAAATCCATAGGACTTCGATGTTGTTTGCTTATGCAACGTAAATCCTCACCTTAACTTTAGGCCTTTGTACAGCCCTGCTATACAATATAAGCCCTAACTCATCTTAAGATTCTGAGGTTGTCGTTCGTCACGACCTAAACCCTCACTTCTTTCAAGTTTTTTGTGTGATCATTTCACATGAATGTGAGCCCTAACTAATAAAAATAACAGGATGAAACACCTAAATATTTCTCCTCAAAACTGAAGCCAAACATTAGGATAGCTTAGGAAGTCACCGAGGTTCTCCTCTGGATCCATGACATCCCCTAGATCTTCCTCCTTTGGACTCTACAACAAAATGTTCCAAATTTGGACCAACCCTTTCACACCTCTACGTCCGATCTCATTGAAAATTCCTACCCTTTGAAACTCCATGAAGATAATATTTCCTCATTTTTATCAAGACTCTTCTTATGTGACTTTAGTCATTTAAGATGTAATTAACTATAGGGGCTTGCCTTTATAGGAAGCATATTCGAACCCAGCTTAATATAAAACTTATTTAATCTTTTATATTAAATAGGGGAACTTGTCGGCAAATACAAAGATTTTGTAGACCTAACGAATGTCATATATTCCTTAGTTTATTTGATCGAGCCTCATCCTCAAGTCTTGTGTTTATCCTTTGGAATAGATACAGGATTTGAGGTAAAGCGCTCTTTCATTTAAACTACAAAAAATGTGGGGTCAATTAGATTTCATATTTTTCTAAAACTAAATATATATGTAAATTAAAATGACCTTCCAAAGTGGGCGATGATATTTTGATTCCGATGACCGACAGCTTCTTACGGGCAACTCCCCTAAACCAAAAATAGCGCCGACAGCTTCTGGCGACTCCGCTGGGGAAAAACTTTTCTCTCCATACAAATCAAGAAATATTATCTTCACATATCGGTAATGTGTCCATGTCCTTCTTGGACCAATTTACCCTTTTTATGCTGTCCCACCTCCTGCATTTGAAATCGGATCAAGTTCGAGGACTGTATCGCTGACCCGAACTCAAAGGAGGAACCGTAATAGAAAAGTTTGGAGGGTCATTAAAGCCCAGGCTACTAAGGAGACACCCGTTGAGGAGGAGCCTCATCTAGATGAAGAAGTGTTACCATAAATTTATCCACTCCTATGAGGAAGTAGATTCCATCCTCCAACGGATACCGATGGATACAAGAGTATCCGGAGAATCACTGCCGCATTACCGTCACTTCATGGACACGGTGAGGAGAGAAAGAAGTCGCTTCTATCACTCAAGTTAGTGCAGTTTTCAAAAGACTTGCTACCGAAGAGGGATGTTCAATTAGCGAGTTGCTTAAATGAGTGGAAGATGCAATTTCCCCTCACATGAAGAAGGAAATTTTGAAGGCCGTCAAGTCCACCAGACAATCTCACAAGACAACTAGAGTGCCACCTACTCGCATCCCCGTTTGGTTCCGTTTAGGAAAGAGAGTGGATACAGCAGTGATTACTACTGATCACGTTACCACCATGACCGCAGGTCGTCGACCGGTTAAGTCAAAATCGGGTCCGAAGATCTTACCTGTCACCCATTATGGAGACTTTTCTAGAATCCTAAAGGAAAAGACAAGACGATTACCTGGCACTGTAGTCAGTCTACACCATGGGGAGCATATTTTCCCTCGACGTACTGATGTTTCTACTAAGACGATCTGTCCTGAGACATCATCATCAAAAAGGAAAAAGGTCGACACCGGGGCCCGCCGCACCGATACAGTCCAGTGAGCCCGCAAGACTAGAAGTGAACCCAAGATCTGAAATATCTGACATCGTCGCAACAATAGCCAATGAGATAGAAGAACAAGTAGAGGATGTCCATCAGGGTCCTCCGGATCTTAAAGAAATCAAGGAATCAATAATTGAAGAGAAATTTTAGATACTCAGAATTGATATTTTAGAGTTAGCTTGAGAACACGGAGTTTCCGTCGATAGTGACAATGAAAATTTTGATTACAATAATTATTTGGAGGAGGATTTCATGGATGTCCATGTGATCGAAACCAGAGCCACCACATCTACGCTTGAGGCTCAACCTCACACTGAAGAGAACGTTGTAGATGAGCTGCGTAAGGTTGTTCTCTTAAGGGATGAGAAAGTTAGTCTACTGGAGAAAAGAATAGAAGAAATGACCGCAACCACGACCGCCATGGCCACTATTTAGGGGCAATCACAAGTGCTGCAATTGGCTTCTCCAATTTAAGCAAATGGTTGAACAAGTGTGGGACACCTTAACCCAATCTAAGGGTGGTGCATTAGTTCTAAAGGGTAGACCTTACCCGGAGGAGTTTGATGTCGTGCCTTTTCCCAAAGGTTTTGTGGCCCCAAACTTCAAGATATTCGATGGGACTGGAAATCCCAGATAGCATATAGCACATTTCTAAGCCAACTGTGGCAACACGAGAAATAGTGAAGCTCTACTCTTCCAGCAATTCGTCAGTAGCTTGTCAAGAATTGCTTTTGACTGGTATGTTGACTTGCCCAATGGGTCGGTTAAAACATTTTCTAAATTGGAACAAATTTTTGTGAAAGATTTTGTCGGGGCACAACACCATGTGTCTATTGGAGGCGC
>NW_018164925.1:458128-469703 GCF_001263595.1 Phalaenopsis equestris
AGGTGGAGAAACTTTAGCATGAAATGTGAACCTCAGCTACATGAACATCATGTGATTGAAATTCTACTTAAGAGCATTCATGGGCCAGTAGCTTTCATGCTCAAGGGACTCACTATCAAATCCTTCGAGAAGCTACTCAGTAAAGCCAACAGTCTTCAAGAGGAAATTAAGCACATAGAGACACATGAAAAGGCTAAGGTGATCAGAGTGTTTGAAAGGAAATCAGGAGTAGTAGTGGCCATCGATAAATGAAAGAAGCCGATAAAGATATATGCAGAAGAGCCTCACCAGTCTTCATCACAATACGCTCAGAAACATAGTAGTCAATCCAACCAGTGATCGCCTCAAGAGGGATCACCTCGAACTGGGGATAAGAAAATGTCCCTGCTGGAGCGACGTAAGACGAGGTTTTCTTTCAAAGATGAAGCTATACCTAAAATTTTCAGAAGTCTGATTAAGAAGCCAAAATTCAAACTACCAGATCCAAAGAAGCCCGAAGAGGTAGATAATGAGCCAAATTATTGCCTATACCACCGGTTGCTTGGGCACACTATAGAAAATTCTTCATCTTTAAGGATTGGCTTGAGAGGAACTTTAAAAAAAAGAACATAAAAATTCTGAAAGAATATTTAAAAGAACCTGAAAAAGGTTCAATAAATATGATTTCGGTCGAGCCAATCTCCCCAATCGATCCGTATACTGGAACATATGGATGGAGTACAACTTGGGATGAACTCAAGAGGGTCCTTAATCAAATACAGGATTCATCAAAAAAAGCTTCTACAAATACCGAAGAAGAATGGAATGAGGTCTGGAACAGATCATCCACGAAAATACTGAACAAGATCCAGTCTGCATCAAAACAAGCCTCTATTTAGAGTCCGCAGCATACTAAGCCCGAGATGACGGTTTTGTCAGGAGATCCATCATTGTCAAGGACAAACAAACTATGAAGACTGATAGCACGGGGGATAGGATAGGGGCTGTCTCTGCTAGATTAGTTGTTTCAGATTCGGGGAAGAAAATCCTCGAACCTCTGAATTTGTATGATAATCTTTTTGTCCCTCCGAGGTCTTATGAATATAATAATTGTGATTTTGACTATGTTTTAACTATTTCTGATGATAACGTAACTGATTATGACTGATCTAAGTTCGATCTTGATCCCCAAAATGATCCTCAAATTATACCTGAGTCTGATGAACTCATTTTCAAGTCCAAAGAAGACATCAATGATACCGCTTACGACAGCACTAATAACGAGGAGCCAATTCTTGAGCATCATGATACACTGCTTGCCATCAGTTTGGATCTTTTCAACGAAGAGGAAAAGACACCAGAAGATTCAATAATGATATCTCAAGAAGAAGAAATTACAGAAGTTAACTTGAGGAGCGAAAAAATGTTACCACCAAGGACAGCTCCAATAGATAAAGGAAAGCAAATAATGACCCGAGAAGAGATACCCCCACCTCCACCAGTGGAAGAAACACATAATCAAGATAAAATTGGAGAATCATACAAAGTAGAATATAATGTGCTAGCTCATCTTAGAAATTTTTCGGCCCGATTAAGCATCTACGATGCTCTGATCCTATCAAAAGAGTGAGAGAGTCTCTGATTACAGCTTTGCTTGACCCAAAAATTTGTTTAGCTCAGTTGGCCAGCACATCCTCAGATGAAGTTTGCTCATTGAAAGAATAGTTAGCAGTAACCTTCACAGATGAAGACTTACTGCTTGGTACTGCAGACAACAACCGTCCACTCTACATCTCTGTCAACATCGGTAGATTTGTGTTATCGAGAGTTTTAGTGGATCCTGGAGCCTCTCTTAACTTAATGAGCCTGCGAACATTGGCCTATTTGGATATTTAAGTTGAAGAGCTTACGACCGATAAAATGATGTTAAGAGGATTCAACCAAAAGGGAGAAAGTGCCCTTGGATCAAATACATTACTTATGAAGGTTGGAGAACTCATGAAAACTGCTAAATTTTATATCATCGACACCAAGACCTCTTTTAACGCTCAACTGGGTTGACCATGGATTCATGAGCACAATATGGTTCCATCATCACTACACTAGTGCATCAAATATCGCAAAGACTGTCAAGAAAATTGCATCAAAGGAGACCTACAACCATTTTCAGTGCATGAAGTTGGTATCCATGAAGATGCTGCCTACTACGTGCCTCCAAAGAAGACTGTCTTCTTTCGTGAAGTTATCACAAACAAAGATGAAAATTCAGAAGAACTACAAAGAGGAGGCCATTCAACTTTACTTCAGCGATCTTCCACCACTTACCACTTACTGACAACGAGTTGGTGAAGGTTCTTTTAGTTCGTGCACCCGAGGTCGAGGTCGGGGACGTGGAAGAGGAAGGATCAATTTAATTATGGAACGAACTAGGCCAACAATAAACGTTGGTAATGAAGACAGTTCTAAAGATGAGATAATGATGAAAAGATGGAAGAAACCTCAGTACGAGATATCGCTAGAAGATACAGGAAAAAAACGAATATGAAATAATGTATGATCGGATAAACCACTAGTGAATGATATGACCCTTACTCCGATTCTCCCTCAAAAGGTCGAGAGTTTAGAGGTCAAGGAAGTCCATAGTGTTGGTACAAAGCCAATCAAATTTTACCGTGCTTCTACCTCTATTGAGCTTGGAAAACATGTAAATTTGGATGATGATTCTAATGAATTAATGGAATTGCCTTTGGTTACTTCTCACCTTGTGTTCAAAAGTTAATTCAACAGCGACACTTACCAAAAAAAATGGCAAAAGATAAACTTAAACTTTTTGAAAAATTATGGAATGGTAAAAGTCAAACTCCAAATTCAAAAGAGGGTCTCGAATTTGGTACAGTCGGACTAGTCGATGATTTTAAATTTTGCATGGTTGTTACTGGTGAGTCAGAAGAGTATTGCCTTGATATAGAGGATGACTCTACTGATCAACCAATAAATATGTTCCCCCATAATTTGAGGAAGAAATTAAATCTACCATTGATGAGTTGAAAAAGTTAACCTCGGGACTGAAGAACGACCCCGACCTACATTTATAAGTTCTCTACTCAATGACGAAGAATCTGCAGAATTGATCAAACTATTAACAGAATTCAAAGATTGCTTCGCATGGAGCTACGATGAAATGCCAAGACTGTCAGCAAAGGTTGCAGTCTATAAACTTGGGGCGAACAAGAATATAACCCTAGTAAAACAAGCTTCCACGAGAATGCTCCTTAAAATAGAACAACAAGTCATCGCTGAGGTGAAGAAATTAATAGACGCCAACTTTGTAAAAGAAGAATAGTACCCCATATGGTTGGCTAATATTGTACCTATTAAGAAGAAAAATGGACAGATCCGTGTTTGTGTTGACTTTAGAGATTTGAACAAGGCATGTCTGAATGATGAGTTTCCACTACCCATACCATAGATGGTGGTGGATATTTCAACACATGAAATTTTCTCCTTCATGGATAGATTTTCGGGATACAACCAATTCAAGATGGCTCCCGACCATGCAACACTTACAGCCTTCAGAACACCGATTGGAATTTTATGCTACACAGTGATGTCGTTCGGCCTAAAGAACGCCGGAGCAACATATCAGTGTGCAATGACAAAGATTTTTGACGACCTCATTCACAATCAAGTAGAATGCTACATGGATGATTTGGTCATAAAAAGTAAATGAAAAATAGACCATTTATACGATTTGAGGGTTGTGATCGAATGATTACAATGATATGACCTTAAAATAAACCCCTTAAAGTGTGCCTTTGACGTTACCTATGAGAAATTTCTGGGATTCGTTTTCCATCATCGGGGAATCGAGATCGACCTGGATAAAATTAAGGCTATCTTGGAAATGCCTCCTCCTAAAACATTGAAACAACTATGTTCCTTTCAGCGGAAGTTGGCATATCTGAGACACTTTATTTCTAATCTCTCTAGTAGGTGTCAGCCTTTCTCGACAATAATTAAAAAGGACGCCAAATTTATTTGGGAAGAAAATGTCAGCGGGTCTTTGAGGACATTAAACAATATTTAATGACACCTACTGTCTTGGTAGCCCCTATCCCAGAGAAACTATTGATACTTTATACCACGACTTTAGATGCCTCTCTCGGAGCCCTCTTAGCCCAAGTCGATCATGAGGGTAAAGAATATGCACTCTACTACTTGAGTCGTCGTCTAATACCGACGGAGATAAGGTATTCAACTATTGAGAAGCATTGTCTGACGTTAATTTTCACCGCTCAAAAGCTTAGACATTACATGTTTTCTCATAAGATTACCCTAATCTCAAAAGTTAATCCATTGTAATATCTGATGACCTGACCAACACTCTCCGGACGTTTAGCAAGATGGTCAATGATCTTATTGCAATTTGATATAACTTTTGTTCCCCTCCGTGCTATCAAGGGACAGATACTAGCAGAATTTCTTGCTGCACACCCAACACTGTCAGCTGGGTCCTCTCTCAATAATGAGTTACCGGACGAGCAAATACTACAAATGGAATTCTCCAGTGCGCAACGCTGGGTGATGTACTTTGACGGTGCTTCGTCGGCCAGAAAAGACAAAGAAGCAGAAAGAGTTATACCAAGCAAGATAGGGATTGGGTTGGTCTTCATCACGCTAGATAAAGGTATGCTGAGATTCTCCTATCATTTGATAGAGTCGTGCACCAAAACGAGGCTGAGTATGAAGATTTAATCACCGGGTTGGAAGTGGCAATCTCAATGGATATAACAAACATTCTCATCTATGGTGACTCCCAACTCGTCATCCAGCAAGTCACCGGACAATACAAAATTCTGAAACCAAGGTTAGCAGAATACCATCAGTACACGAAGAAGCTCCTAGAGCAGATTCCTGATGTGATTTTCTACGGGATTCCTAAGGGAGATAATGCCCATGCCGACGCTTTAGTAAAACTTACTAAGGAAATGGCATGTCCCCTGGAGGATTCCATTGAAATCACAGTGCAAGGAAGACGAGTATTGTCTCAGATTGACTTCAAAACTCTACATAAGCTTGGAAAAAAAGAAACAATAAATACAGTTGCAAACATCAATGAAGATTGGCGCAAGTCATTAATAGAAAATTTACATACTAGAAAGCTGCCAGATGACAAGTCTGAGGTGCACCACATCATAAGAAGGGCCATTTCTTATGCCCTGATGGGAAACTTTCTCTACAGAAGATCATTCGACCAGATGTGGCTACGTTGTTTGAGTAGAGCCGAAGAACAGAATATTATCAAAGAGGCACGTGCCGAATAGTGTGACGCTCACCAGTCAGGGCCAAAAATGAAATGAAGATCAAAATACTTGAATATTATTGGCCACAATGATGTCCGATTGGATGGATACAACCAAAAAATGTCACCGATGCCAAGTGCATGGGGTGGTCTTACACCAGCCTCCAAATGTGCTACACCCAACTGTTGCCTCGTGGCCATTCGAGTGTTGGGGCACAGACATAATAGGTCTGATAGACCCTCCATCTTCTAAAGGACACAGGTTTATACTTGACACTATAGATTACTTCTCCAAATGGGCGGAGGCAGTACTGTTAGATGAGGTTACGACACTGCACGTCCTTCAATTTTTCAAAAGCCAAATCTTCTACCATTTTGGAGTACCGCAAAGAATATATTTCGACAATGGGTCAGCTTTTAGAAGCACAAAGATCAATAATTTTGTCAAAAGACATGGGATAGATTGGAGATACTCTACGATTTACTATCCTAGAGCAAATGGTTTGGATGAGGCTTTCAACAAAACACTGGTACAGATTTTGAAAAAAACACTGGATGAAAACAAAAAGGATTGGCACAATAAACTATTAGAAGCCTTGTGGGCCTACCGAATGACTTTCAGGACTCCCACTCATTGTACACCCTATATGCTCGTGTATAGAGCTGAGGTCGTGCTACCATTAGAAATCAAGACACCATCTCTCAAAGTCGCTGTTGCCAATCAACTCACACTGAAAGAAAGTCCAAAACTCAAACTTGAAGAACTGGAAAGTTTTGAGGGAAAACAACTAGAAGCACAACAACATTTAGAGCTTTACCAGGCAAAGATGGTACAAACCCATGACAAATTGGTCCGTCCAAGGATATTGAAAGTTGGTGACCTTGTACTTGTGCTCAAAAGGCCTATTCTTGCACGCCGCAAAATAGGTGGAAATTTTGAGACAACTTGGGAGGGACCATTTATCGTTGAAAAGGTCTACACAAGAGGAGCCTACCAGTTAGTGGACTTCCAGGATGAAAGACCCATGTTACCAATAAATGGATGATATCTGAAAACCTATTACGCAACCTGATGTTGCTTGCCTCTGCTTGCTTTGAAACTTTAGAAACTTTGATTGTTTTATGGTTATCTATGTCGTCAAATGTCTATGACTGGGTTAAAATTTTGTAATTAGCCTCAATATAATGAAAATTTTGAGAAAATTATTTTAAACTTCAAATTTTTTCCTTTCTACCTTTTGAACTTAAAATTTCACTAAAATTAAACAAAACTCATACATAAAGTAAATGATTCATTTCACCGAAACAAATTAAAATTTACTTTAATAAATACTTTGTTTTATTCTTGTTCATGACAAGTTTTGGCCCACTGACATTTTTCCTGTCGTCTGCAGAAAAATATCAGAAAAAAGGCTGATCTTTGCTTTCAAGGATGGCTGGAGCCTCGCGCTAAATGAGAAGATGGCGCCGCAAGGCGGTACCATAGATTTCAACATGGATTTTAACCAGGTTAACATGGACTATGAAGGTCCTCTCATGGATGTAGTCAGCTGCAAAGAGAAAGAGGGATTGCCTTCACTACTGAGGGTAACTGCTAAAGATAATATCTCGCACAAAGGCAAGAACATGGTAACAAAGAAAGATCCGATGGAAGGGCCCAGCCATCCGCCAATAATGAACGATTGCCAAGTACCACGCTCCATAGGATGCAATGCAGGAAAGCCAGCCACAAGAATTAGAGAGATTTTCTACAATAGGAAAGCAAACATCAGAGAGAGACTAACTGCTTGTTCACCTCTATTCCTTAGGGGCATATTTATGATCCAGATTTGAAATAAACTTCTGCTAGCCTACCCACAACAGATGAAGAACTAGGGTTCATGACAGAGCCAGATACACTTTTAGTTTTAGATGTTTTATGCAAGGGTTGCCCGACGTGAAACTCTAAAATACCGGCCAGGACATCAGCCACGGGCACATTTGTAGAATGCCCAGATTGCAATGTTCTACATTTACAGCATTTCAGTACATTGGAAGAGTATACCTTAACCACCGACAGTTCTCAGACTTCAGATTTTCTGATGGATGAGCCATACGTCCCACTTGGGACAAATCATTATGTACCATGGAGCCCAGAGTCGTACATCCCGTTAGATGTCGAGTCTCATGTTCCTGATCAACCAGCATCTGTTTTGTTTCCTAACAATGCTCGAAGGGAGGAATGCTCGCAACAGCTACCGACCCCTGGTATGATGGAATACTACAAGTTAATTAAAGTAAATAAAAGAGAATTTGAATTTTACGAAGAGGTTCTAGAAAAATTCGTCAACATACTGGAAGGCCTGGAGCTGTACACCAGGGTCTTCTCCGAGAGTGAAGAAATAAGCATTCTGGACTCCATCTTTGATTTGAGAGATAGAGGTCAAGCGGGCCTTCTCATGGAAAGAACATATTCTGAGCTGAAGAAATGGATGAGAGGAAAAGGGAGAATCACCATTCAGTGCGGCTGCTATTATAACTTCACAAATGATAGATAGGGGAATCCGCCTGGGATCCTCAGACACGATCAAGTAGATCCACTACCACCAATGATAAAGTGGATGATCAAAAGAATGATCAAATGGAGTATTCTGCCTGCTACCTGCATTCCAAATAGTTGTATTATCAACATCTACAAAGAGGGTGATTGCATTCCTTCACACATTGATCATCATGATTTGGTAAGATCTTTCTGCATGGTCTCATTTCTGAGCAGGAGCAATATTTTATTTGGGAAAAAAATTGACATCATCGGCCCTAGTGAGTTTATAGGCTCTGTGGAGATTCCTCTAACTGTCGGTTCAATGCTCAATCTTAAAGGCAGTGGTGCAGACGTTGCCAAATATTGCATTGCAGAGGTAAAACACCGTAGAGTGTGTATGACTTTCCGCAGGATGGATGACAGCAAAATGCCATATGGATTCTAGCCGGACCCGAAATTGGAAGAGTTACTGCCATACGAGCTATGAGATGGTTGTACCTTAAGTACATGCATAGGAAACTCTTATCCTGGAGCATGACTTGAAGGTCAGCTTGATCAGGAGCTCGTCGTACCTGGTACAGATGGTCAGAGCATTCACTTTTTTATATAGTAACATCATATGTATCTGATATGTTCAGCCTACAATGTATTCATAGCATGAGATGCTATGAATGTACTTTAAAATGGATTATATATTGTACCTTTTTGAGGCGTCAGCCTATGTTCAATCTGTAACATCTTTATGGGAGTAGATTAATAGAAATTTCTCTCAAAATGTGTCCTTTTGTCAGTTGCCTTTTCGTGCAATGGATGAAAGCCATGAACCACGCGTTGGTTCAGAATTTCAATGAACAAAGAACAATTTCTGAACCACGCGTTGGTTCAGAATTTCAATGAACAAAGAACAAAATAACAAATCTTTAACAATAAATAAAATTCAAATTTAAATAATCACCAATAAGTAAACAAAAAATAAATTTCTTTTGAAAATAAACCAATTAAAATTAAAGCTTTAAAGACATATTTTGAAAAATTAAATGTGATAAAAACAACAAGAAAATGAAACGAATTTATTGAGTGGATTCTCTCATTTTCGGAATTTCTTACTCATTGTGTGCGCAGCACATTCATCTTTAACTGCATTAACTCTCTTCACATTCCCGGGGAATTTCACATTCTGCACAAAACCCCATAAAAACTCTACAAATCTTCTTCAACAAAATCAACCTTTTCACAAGTCACATTTCTTTAAATTCAACATCACAAACTCACTACATTGCTTTCATGTGATTCTTGGGGTCAGTACCCAAATTTTGACTCCCAATATCTGAGGATTGGTGTAAGTCCCCTCCACGGCTTCCAATTCTCTACCTACATCTTCGAGATAGGAGTAATACTCCCCTTTATGGAACATCGCATCCTATTCTCAACACCTTTCGAGATTGGTGTAAGTCCCCGCCACGGCGTCCAATTCTCTACTCACACCTTTTGAGATAGGAGTAAGACTCCCCTTTATGGAACATCACATCTTATTCTCAACACCTATTGAGATTGGTGTAAAGCCCCTCTACGGCTTCCAATTCTCTACCTGTATTTTTGAGATAGGGGAATATCACATCCTATTCTCAACACCTTTCAAGATTAGTGTAAGGCCCCTCCATGACTTCCAATTCTGTACCTACATCTTTGAAATAGGAGTAAGACTCCCCTTTATGGAACATCACATTATGGAACATCAAACATCACATCCTATTCTCAACACCTTTTAAGATTGGTGTAAGGCCCCTCCACGACTTCCAATTCTCTATCTACATCTTCGAGAAAGGAATAAGACTCCCCTTTATGGAACTTCGCATCCTATTCTCAACACCTTTTTAGATTTGTGTAAGGCCCCTCCATGGCTTCCAATTCTCTTCCTACATCTTTGAGATAGGAGTAAGACTCCCCTTTATGGAACACCACATCCTATTCTCAACATCTTTCGGGATTGGTGTAAGTCCCCTCCACGGTTTCCAATTCTTTACAAACCTTTTTGAGATTGGTGTAAGCCCCCTCAACGGCGTCGAATTCTCTACTCACACCTTTCGAGATAGGAAGAAGACCCCCACCATGGCATCCTACTCTCAATCTTTGAATTCATCACCTACACACTGATTTCCATCCTTTATAAATATCTGAAATTTCATAACTCAAAATTCACTCTTTGATCCCCAACAAGAGTCCCTACTCCTTGATTTCAATCAGACAATCATCTGTTAATATCTCCAACAGAAACAAATCACACACACAACTCTACAGATACTTCTGGGTCTGTTGACTTAGGAGTTTGTATTAGTTTTTGTTGATCTCGTCGGTCAATGCCAATACGCGCGGTGTGCTTGCCAAACACACCACACCTATTGGGGGTCCATTTGTTGACCTCACTTTTGGTTGAGGTTTAGTTTTTTCTCTTTAATAGCCTAAGGTCTAGCCATAGGACTTTCAAATTGATGATTCTTAGAAAACTAGACAAGGAGCCCTTACCATTAGTAATTTCAAACTCTTCTCTACTCAGCTTGAAGTTCCACATATTGATCATAACCTCTAGCAGTTAGTAGGTGAGGTCACTATGAGGGAACACAAGATGAGTTACCATTAGAACTGTTGGACCTTAGGGTTGATGTTGGGTGTTGGTCAAGGGCTAAGTCACTCACTTGCAATCACTTGCACTCACTTGCAATCACTTACACTCACAGTCACTCACTACTTTAAACCCAAAATTTATTAACTTTGGTCCCTTGAGCCTTTAAGAAACTCGTGTAGATGGTCCACTAAACTTACTAGCCCTAGGCTAGGGTTTGGCTAAGACCACTACAAAGAGGACCCAAAATGGGGTTTCCATTGGTCCATGGCTTATTAATGGCGGTTGGCACTCCAACTCTACCAAGATACCCAACCTACCCTTTTGCCCCAAAATTTCCCCAAATTACCTAGAAACCATTGGGACCCCAAATTTGGCCAAAATTTCCAAATCTACCCAAAATACTTAAATTGACTCAAAAATCATTTCAAACACCTTGAAAACACCCAAACTACCCAAAATCACCAAAATTGGCCAATTTACCAAAATACCCCTCCTTACCCCAAAATTCCAAAAACTCCAAAAAATCCCAAAAATTTCCAAAACCCCCCAAATATTCCCAATTTCATTTCTCTCAACTATCACATGACCTAATTTGGCCATTTTGACCTTTTTGACTAAAACCCCTAAAATTGCCTTTAAAGGCCAAATTTTCTCAAATTTACTTCAAATTTCCATAAATTTGGTCTCAATGTCCCCTAATTTCATTCCTAAACTCAAATTCACCTTTCATATGACCAATTTAAACCAAATTACAGCCCAATTGGTCAATCATTTGGACCTAATTTTGATTTAAACTAAAAACCCAATTTTGGTCCTATGACTTGGTTCCACCAAATTCAACCGATAGCCCACTCAATTGGGCACAATTTGTATTGAAAAATCTTCATAGCATTCTCACACATCAAATTTGACCTTCAATTGACCTTGGTGAGGCCTCAATTTCATTTGATTTCAACCTAAGGCCAAAAGCCCAAAATTTGCTCCAAATTTGCCCCAAATTGGCCATGTCCTCAAATCTCACCAAATTGAGGGGACCTTCATGAAAAATCTTCACAACATATGCCTTGATTATTTAAACCATTCAATTTGGACTCAGCCTAAAGCTAGCCCAACCTAGACCCATGTCTAGCCCTAGACCCATGTCTAGCCT
>NW_018164925.1:469848-490024 GCF_001263595.1 Phalaenopsis equestris
AATGGGTTTAATTGACAAGGAGAACCTAGCCCAAACCCAAACTTTGATCACTTGTACCCACATTGGACGTATGCATTAAAGATGGCCTAACCACCCCAAAGTCATCAAATTAACTCCACCTCGGCCATGGGTTAGACATTAATACTGAGCCAAAGCCCATCTAACCACATAAACTAAGCCATGGACCAAAGGTCCCCCAAATTAAGAGATTTTATTCCCAAAACTGTACATGCTTAAGATACCCCTACCAGAACTAAACCTCATTGCATTAAGTTGCTTTGACAGATTCCCCTGGATTCCTTGAGCACCTAACCACCTCCCCCTGCCATGGACGGCCGGCCTAGTCGCCGAAAAAGCTCAAAATTGAGAGCCAAACCAAGAGCCACCTGAGCCACCTCCATGGGATTAAACCCATTTAAAACCTAGAGGCCACATCATCCAAATTGAAGCTTAGAGCCTCTCAGCTCTTCACTTAGGCAACACATTTCATCCCCAATTGGCCTCACCCCCCAATTAGCCATGGCAGCAAGCCTAAGGCCATTTTTTATGAAAAGCTGTCCTCCGCGGCCATGGAAGGAGAGCTAAAAATTACTCTAAGAGACTTCCCCAAATTTATCTCAAAGCTTCTTTGAGACCTCCACAGTGTAACCCAACCATCACATTGCCTTGAATCCCCCTGTCAGAGTTTAGGTTCCCCCTGTGAGAGCCCAATTTTGATCTCAAAATCCTTGCCGGAGATAGGACAAAGCTCTCAACACCTCCACAGTCCACCAAACTCTAATTAAACTCACCCATACCTTCATAATAGTGAAAGGAGCTAACTAAGAAAGAAGCCAAAGCCCCATCAAATCCCCCGCTCACAGAGCCTCTACCATAGCTCTAGACCAACAACCAAATCCTGCCGTGATCAAAATCATATCTAGGCTTCACACAAAGACCAGAGAATCAATCCCTAGCCTCTTTGGATCACAGCGAACGTGTCAAGACTCTCTGATCAAAGCTTCACTTCTCAGAGCAAAGGTATAAAACCTCTCCCCCTCCTAAGCCTATTTTGATTCTCCATTTAATTAAGCTTAATTTAATTACATGATTACTGTATGGATGTGTTTGTCTCACTTAGACGAGTCCATATTCTCATTTAAAAACTTAATTGTTGATATTGTGGTTGAGTCTAGGCTGAGATCCTAAGGTTTTAGTGTCGACGGGCATGGGATCATTATCGGGGATGATGACGGGGAGCCGTTTGATCAAGCGTGTATCGAATGGACGGAGGAGATCGAGCCGGATAGCGCTTCAGAACATAAATCGCGGGCTGAGTCAGCAACTACATGGATGGCGATGTTCAACCAGAGTGCGCCATGCGTGCCTTTGAAGCTGCCTAGGATCTAGTCAGCACGCGCTGTTTAAATAGATAAATAAGGATTTTTTCGATTTATTTAAATACCCATAACTTAAAAAATATATATCTTGGTGTAGAAAAATCACAAAAATAAAATAAAAATATTCCCTTGCTCAGTGAACAAAGAAGAATAATGTGAAAATAATTTTAAGTCCACATGATGCATATTTTATTTTTAATTAATTAATCACTGACTAAAATCTTTTGGTTCTCCTTGCATGTAGACTTATCAACATAGCTTAAATTTTTGGTATGTTATAGTCTCTATTAAGGGGAATATTCTCTGATTTTTCCAAAGTTAAAGGACGTCCCTAGACAGAGAATCGTATTTTTAATTTTAAATGCATTATTTGATTAAATTAATCATGGAAATTAGCAAGTTGCTTAAAAAAATCTAAGAAAAATTTGAAAAGTTTATGATGACTAGAGAGCCCTTGAAAAAATTTCTCATGAGCCAAGTCATTGAAAATACACCTAATATTCACAAACCCTAAATAACTAAGATAAATAATTTTGGAATATAGAAACAATAAAATGACTTAATTTTTCATCTCCACTATTATTTAAGATCAAGATAACTCCCCATAAAAATTTTAAAGCATTTTGAGTTTATTTGATGGCCTGAATTGATTTTTCAAGTTGAATATCATTTTTGGCACTTAAATGATTTTAATGATTTTTTAAAAATCAACATAAATCAACATATAACTCAAAAATTTATAAAAACTCATTTTTTGAGTTCTCTATGATCAGAGGTATTTTCTAAAAATAAAATGATGTTTAAAAAAAAACTTGAATTGTTAGCCCATTTTGAATATTTAAAATAATCAAAAATCCATAAAAATCACAAAATAATAAAATTCATGAGAATGTTCTAAATTGCTTCCTAAGCACTTAGGAACAATTAGAATATTTTTCTTAATTTTCTAAATAAAGATACTTAATTTCAAAGCTTAAAAAATGATTTTTAAAGGCTAAAAATCAGTTTTCACTAAAAATAATTCAAATAAATCAAATAAAATTCAAAAAAAAATATAGAATCTTCTCCTCTGAGTTCTCTGACCTCAGGAAAACTTTTAAAAAAATTACAAAACTTAATTTTCCCCATTAAAAAATTTTTTATATTTAATAAATACCCCATAAATTAAAATAATTCTTAAAATTTAGATAAAATTCAAAAAATTATGAAATTTGATCCAAAGGCTTCTCTAGTCTAGGTTTACCACCAATAAAATATTTAAAGGGTTTAAGATTTACCTTGGTCAAGTTAGGAATTTTCTATGAAAAATCATATTTTTGCATAAAAATAATTATATAAATTAAATTAAATGTTCAAAAATCACATTTTCTCCTCTGGTGTCTTAATTGACCCATGAATGAGGTAGGATAAAAATTTTAAAGTCATTTGGATTAAATTTGATAAATTATAAAGTGTTAGAGCCTTAGGGGCAAATATGTAATTTTGGAAATTTAGCGTTCATTAACATTTAAGCTTAATTTAAAGAGGGAAATGGGTAACCTTTGATCTTACTTTGGATGTTTGAAACACAAGAGGTTAATTGGTAGTAACCAATCTCACTTTCTTAGTTGAAAAGATAAGTTAATAAATTTCTAAATTATTAAAATTTGAAAGTTTATTAAAATAAAGTGAACCCAGGACTTAGGGGTATGACTTTTGAGGTCAATAATTAATCAATTTAATACCCTTATTTTGATTTTTAAATAAAATTCAAATCATCATTTATGACCACCTAAAACTTAACCTTTTCAAAGCTAAGTAAGACACTCACCTAGGTCTTAAGGGCTTAGTAGTGACTTAGGCTAAACCAAGTTTCATTTAAATGAGGATTAGAAAAGTAAATATCAATTACAAGTAATAATTCTTTTAAATGTTACAAGCCCAATTAAGATCAAAATTTGGTTAAGTGTTCTAATAACACTAACTTTCCTCTTTAAGGGTCTTCACCCACATAATTTTCAAATTTAAATTACAGATGATAATTACCTTACTCTTAGGGATAATTGAGATATCAATGTTCATTGAGCATTAGGGTATTTTATAAGATGAATTAATAAGCAACATAACAAGTTTAAAAGAACTCGGGATTTTTCACCGGACAGTGAGAGAGTAGCATAAACCGCTTCTTTCTCTAGATCTATTGGATACCTCAGAGATCTATTAAACTTAATATGTTTTGCTTAGCAACATTATCCTTAACTAAACTCTTAAGTACCCACCAAGATATGACCTAGGGTTAGATAGATCGTAAGGATTTTAATTCCCTGTCTCATATAAACTGCCTTAACATACCTTTTGAGTTTCACGTGGTGAAACGAGAAGACTCGCCAGGGTACGCTTTTACAGTTTTTAGCGTTGTCTTTCTTGTACCTTCATACTGTACTTTTATACCTGAAAATTTGCATGCTAAACAATGATGTCATCCTGCAAGACAACTAAAACTATCAGGATAGCCACAAAACCAAAACCAAAACTAAAAATAAAACCAACCAAGATAAAATTCACCGCCACAACATTCAAAATAAAAAACAACTCAAAATTTAATCACAAACATCACACAAAACTACAACTCCAACTAAATTAAGAGATCTCTATCAGATGATCGGGAATCCCTCGGAGGAGGTAACCTATGGTTGCTAACCAGGCTTCCCACGGTCTAAATGAACTCTATAAGTTGAGTTTAGTAAATTGTTTAGTAAATTCATTTGGACTAAGTGAATCCAATAAAAAATAGTGGTACTGGAACGAGGGAACCGTAGGATCCTAACTAGTGTTGCTCTAATCAACTTTAACATGCCCAAATAAAATTTAAAAAACTTCAACCATAGGGCCACCTGATTTAACATTATAACTTAACACACTAGAAAACACTAGAAAACTCAAACTCGTTGCTCGTTGCAGTGAGGAGCTTAGAGCTAGCATGGTGGGCAGCACGACCATCTTCAACAGCAAAACCTGTCTTCCCCAGCTAAACTAATCTTCCTTCCTTAGACTTAAAAAATACAAAACCATAGGACTTTCAGGTTGCTTGCTTATGCAACATAAATCTTCACCTTAACTTTAGGCCTTTGTACAACCCTGTCATATAATATAAGCCCTAACTTGTCTTAGGATTCTGATAGGATCTTAGGATTTCAAGGTTGTCGTTTTTCACGATCTAAATCCTCACATATTCCAGGCTATTTGTGTGATTCTTTCACACGAATGTAAGCCCTAACTAATAAAATTGATAGGATGAACAGGATGAAACACCTAAATATTTCTCCTCAAAACTGAAGCCAAACATTAGGATAGCTTGGGAAGTCACTAAGGTTCTCCTCTGGATCCATGACATCCCCTAATTCTTCCTCCTTTCTACTCTACAACAAAATGTTTCAAAGAATCAATCCCCTTTCACACCTGTACGTATGATCTCATTGAAAATTCCTACCCTTTGAAACTCCCTTAAGATAATATTTCCTGATTTTTATCGAGAGTCTTCTTAGGTGACTTTGGTCATTTAAGATGTAATTAACTATAGGGGCTTGCCCTTACAGGAAGCATGTTTGAACCCAGCTTAATATAAACCCTATTTAATCCTTTATATTAAATAGGGGAACTTGTCAAAAAATACAATGGTTTTGTAGATCAAACGGATGTCATATATTCCTTAGTTTATTTGATCGAGCCTCATCCTCAAGTCTTGTGTTTATCATTCGGGATAGATACAGGATTTGAGGTATAGCGCTCTTTCAATTAAACTATGAAAAATATGTGGTCAGTTTGATTTCATATTTTTCTAAAACTAAATATATATGTAAATTAAAATGTCCTTTTGAAGCGAGCGACGGGATTTTGATTCTTGTGACCGACAGCTTCTTACGGGCAACTCCCCCAAACCAAAAATAGCGCCGACACACACTTGCATATTCTACTTCCACTTAATACTTTAAGCCCAAGCCTACCTGATTTTGATTCCTTGACCCTTTGGGAGACTCATGTAGATGATCCCTTAAACCCACTAGGCCTGACATGGGCTTTAACTAGGACCAGTACATGAAGGACCCAAAGTATAAAATTTTATTGGTCCATGGCTCATGTAGGGTGATTGACACTGCAATTTTACCAAAATACCAAACTTAATCTTTTGCCCCCAAATCCACCCAATTTACCAAATTGCCATTGAAATCCCAAAATTCCCAAAATTACCCAAAATACCCAAATTTTTCCAAAATTTATTTCAAACCATTTCAAACCAAACAAATTTCCCAAAACTTCCTAAAATTTCCAAAATTTTTGAAATACTCCTCATTTTGCCAAAATTAATAAAATACCCCTAGTGACCCAAATCGCCCCAAAACCTTTAAAATCACTTCAAATGTCACCCAAAATCAATTTGAACCGCATAATTGGAACCGCTCCATCGAGCTCAATTTGATCAGTTTGACCTATTTTGATCAAAAGCCCCAAATTGCTTTTAAAGGCCCAATTACTCAAATTCAGCCTCAATGTCCACTAATTTGATCCCAACTTCCCCCAATCCCAATAATAAACTCAAATTAATTATGTCCAAGCTTGATTGAAACCAAATTCCAGCCCATTTGACTTACATTTGAGTTCAATTTTAACCCAAATCAAAAAGCCCCAATTTGACTCAAACCCAAAATCTCACTCAATTGAAGCCCAAATCTATCCAAGTTCCAATTTTTTGAGTCAAAAACACTTCAAAACACTCCCCCATATCATATTGAGCCATTAATTGGCCTTGGTCAAGCCCCAATTTTACATCAGTTCAACTTGGATCAAACCGCCCGATTTTGCCCCAAATTGGCCATGTCCCTAAATCAACCAAATTGAACCCCATAGCCCTAAAATTTCCATTCAATTTCTATCCAAAACTCTTCATGACAGTCCTTATGTTCAATTCGAACCATTGATACACCAAAATAATATGTTATTTTAAGTACATTTTTTATGCTTACTTTTGGTGATATTACACTTTGAAGAAGGGTATTTTCATGTTTTTGTTGCAGGTATATCAATTTTAGGTATTTGGAGCAAAAGTAGAAAAAAGGAAAAAAATTGAGCCAAAACAGTGAAGTTTTGAATTATGTCGCATGATGCGCCATATGCGCCGAAATGGCACTAGATGTGCCAAAATGGCTTCAAATGTGTTGAATCCCAGAATAATGTGGTCTTCAGCAAATTGACACATGATGCACCAGATTGGCGCCAAACGTACAATTTGATAGAGATTTGGCTCATGATGCGCTAGATTTCGCTCTAGATGCGCTAGGGATGACTTTTTACGGATTAAGACAGTTCAAGATGAATTTTGCGTGAATTTTTAAAGGGACACTTGCTCTAAGAACCCATTAGAATAATTTAATGCATCTAAACACTTTATAAGGTTCTTTTATGAAGGGATATGTCTCTTGGATTAATGAACATGCCATTTGAATTGAAAAGAGTTGACGTTTGGACAAAATTTTGGAGGGAATTTTGAATTTTTTTTGCAGGGAGCCAGTCTTTAATAAAAGAGAGGGAAGTCTTGGGCTTGAAGGGAGTTTTTTGGGGAAGAGAGAAGAGGAGTTTTGGAGGAGGTGAATAGAGGTGTGTGGTGTGACTTAAAGAGTGAGAGAGAAAGTAAAGGGCTTGGAGATTTTCTTCAAGGATTGTAAGAGGAGAGGGAAGGTGAAAGATTTCTTATTCATTACAATTCTAAGAGAGAGAAAGGCTTAGAGAGAACTTCTAGGAGTTTTCTTGGGAAGGATTGTGAGATAAGTTGTGTCTTTTATTTATTTTTTTTTTGTAAACTTATTTTTATTAATGAAATTCATGTTTTGTCATATTCATCTCATGAATTCTGAGTAGCCTTCTTTATCCTTCTCCCTAGTTTGTAATATGGTTTTTGTGAAGAATTGATTTTATTTATTATTTTTTTAAATGTCAATAATTTGTGATGATTTGAACTCCAAGCTTCATTTACTTTTTGATTTGGCCAATTGAAATGTTAAAATATGTTGAGAAGCATATGTTTTGAAAGGGCTATGATTTCTACAACGTGGGGAGAATCACATTTGATTCTATGGGAGAGTATTTCATCCATGGAATTTGGTGCAAATAAATAGGGAATTTTACTTTGTTGGATGTAGAATTTGATATTTTAAGACAACAGATTAAAATTCCCAATTTGGTCCAGTTGATTGGAGTTGATTGGAAACAGATGCAAGATGGAAACAGATGCAAGATTGTTAGCCCTTAGGGGAAGGAGTAGTGGGAGCTCTAGAGTTGCAGCTAGTATCCTCCCAACCAAACCACGAAATTAGGGACCAAAATCTAGATTAGTCAATGTTATTTATACACTCAAAAGAGGGTAAATAATAATATTGCTCCTATTTGGCACAAAATGGTTTATATATATGTTTTCAAATGATTTTGATTTCTTTACAAACCATATAATCATTAAAAAGGGGAAGGATGCTTTCTTAAATTTGAAATTTCCGTCACAATATCCTAGATTTAATTTTTGTAAATTTACTTTTGAAAGTTTAGCATTTAATTTAGTTAACTTTGTCTTTCAACGACATTTTATTTAGCATTCACATGTTACTTAATATTCAAACTTTGCATTTTAATCTTTGTAGTTTTAAAAATCACTTTACATCATAATTTTAGGAACTCATTTACAGGCATTTCCAACTTCTCTGTGGGATCGATATCTAGGACTCCATTAGAGCCCTTTATTACTTGAGCGATACATGTACTTGCATTATTTTTAAAGGGGATTTGGTTGTTTAAAGTTTTTTAAAAGATAAAACTTTAAAAGATAAAACTATTTTAACTAAAGTTATTTAGTTGGGATTAATTTGCATATTTGTTATTGTATCTATCATGTGTATTTTATAATATTGAAACTTTTTTACAAAATTAACACACTAAATCTACCCGCATCGAGTTTTTGGTGTTGTTGTCGGAGGAAGTAACGGAAAGTAGTAGTAAGATATTTTATAATTTATAGTATTCTTATTTTAAAAACTAAAAAAAAGAGTGTTTGTAGTTTATTTTCAATATTGTCTTATTTAAGTATGTTTGCTTATTTTTAAATTACTTGTTGTATCTGTTTATGTGTAGTGTAATATCTAAAAATTTAGTACCTTACATTTGTGAGTTAGAAAGAACATTTAAAAAACGTGAAAACAGCAAAAAGAGATGGACCATATTAGCAAAATGGCATGCAATATGAATACTGCTACAAACTTAAATAATCCAGGAATTGAAAATGAACATCATCAGATACCTTTAAGAGATTACGCTAATCCTACAGTAGATGAGATTCATTTAATTATACAAAACCCTATTATAGTATCCAATTCATTTGAGCTTAAACATATTTTTATCCAAATGGTTCAAGACAATCAATTTGGGGGAACACCAACTGAAGATCCTAATTTAAACCTTGTTAGATTTTTACAATTATGTGCTACATTTAAATATGATGGAGTGTCAAATGATGTAGTCAGACTTAGAATTTTTCCTTTTTCACTATGGGATAAAGCTAAGATGTGGTTAAACTCATTAGCACCTAGATCTATCTGAACTTAGGAAAATTTATCACAAAAATTTTTATCAAAATCTTTCCCACCTTCAAAAACTGCTAAGCTTAGAAATGATGTTACATATTTTTGTCAATTTGAAGGGGAATTGATTTATGAAGTCTGAGAAAGATTTAAAGTTCTCCTTAGAAAGTGTCCACACCATGCATTTCTAGATTGGTTAATAATTTAAACTTTTTATAATGTATTGGTTGGATCTCTGAGATCAATATTTGATGTTGTTGTTTGTGGATCATTAATTTCAAAACCATTCGATGAAGCATGTTCTTTAATTAAAGAGATGGCTACTAACAATTTTCAATGACCCTTTGAAGTGGTAAATCCAAAAAGAGTAGCCAATATTTATGATTCTAATGCAATATCTATGTTATTTGCACTAATAGCTACTATATCAAAAAAGATAGATCAATATAGAATGAATTATTCTCAGACATCACCTATACTTGAAGAAAATTCATTGGGACAAAAGATAGAATCACAATCTTCTTATGTGACCTTAAATGCAATAAATAGTCATTCTAATAATCCTAATGCCAGTTATTATAATCTCGGTTGGAAGAATCATCCAAATCTTAGTTTGAGTAATAATTATTCTAATGCTGCAAATCCACAATGGGAAACAACACCGCGAACCCATTGAGAAACTCCAACAATAAAGGAAATCCAACTTATAAACCTTATTACCCTTCAGGATTTAATAATTTGCAAATTATGGAGAAAAAGTTGTCAATGGAAGAATTGATATTGCAAATGGGGAGTCAATTACAAAGTAAAGGAGCTACAATTAGAAACATGGAAAATCAATTGGAATGTATTGCTACCACACATAGCAATAGACCTCCAGGAACTTTACCTAGTAATGTTGAAGTAAATCCTAAAGATCATAACAAAGAGAAATATAAGCTATTTAATATCGAAGATGAAAATAATTAGAAAACAGAGTTCAAAAAGAAGTGGATGTTGAAGTTGAAAAACATGAGGTGGAAATAGAAAAATCTGGTGAAGATTTTCATTTTGATCCATAATGTCCTATTAAACCAAGGAAAATTACTGTACAAAGAACACCAACTCTATTTCCTTAAAGATTGAAGCAGAAAATTAAAGATAACCAATTCTCAAAATTTTTAGAGATATTAAGGAAATTAATGATAAACATTCCATTTGTTGAAGCCTTAGAACAAATGTCAAGCTATGTGAAGTTCATGAAGGATATACTTAATAAGAAAAGGAAGTTTGTAGATAACTAGATTGCTGCACTCAATGAGGAGTGTAATGCTATAATTCAAAAAAAGCTTTCTGAAAAACTCAAACATCCTGGAAGTTTTACAATTTCTTGTGCTATTAGCAAATGATTTTTTGGAAAAGCTTCATGTGATTTAAAAGCCAGAATTAATCTTATATTGTTATCAATTTTCAAAAGGTTGGGCTTATGAGAAATTTCACCTACGACTGTAAATCTTTAGTTAGCTGATCGTTTGATTACATATTCTATAGGAGTTATAGAAGATATTTTGGTAAAAGTTTATAAATTTATCTTTCCTGTGGACTTTATTGTACTAGATATGGAGGAAGATAAAGAAATTCCTATCATTTTAGGAAGGCCATTCCTGGCTATTGAAAGAGCTTTGATAGATGTGCAGAGAGGATAACTAACTATGAAAGTTAGTGATCAAGATGTTACATTTAATAATGCAAAATCAATGAGATACCCTGCAAAAGAGCAAGAGACTGAAAGATTCAGTATGGAAATTAATGAATTTATAAGCCATAAATATTTCAAAAAGGCATTTGAAAGAGAATTTGAAAAGGAATATATGGAATATTAAGATGAGGATAAAATTCAAGATGAATCTCCGGAAGTAAGTAAAGAAAATTTGGATTTTGTTAAGGAAAAATTTGAAATGTTAAATCCTACAGAAAGTAATAAAAATTTGATTTCATCTATTGAAAATCCTCTTGAACTAGAGCTTAAAACACTTCCTACACATTTGAAGTATGCATTTTTACTGGATTTATCTACATTAATTATTATAGTATCGTTATAATTAACTGACGAGCAAGAAAAACAATTGTTGGAAACTTTAAGAAGATATAAAAAAAGCCTTTGGATGGACATTACATAATATTAAAGGAATCAGTCCTTCAATTTGTATGCATAGAATTTTTTCGAAAGATCAACATGAACCAAGAGCCGATCCTCAAGGGATATTAAATCTAATGATGAAAGAAATTTTTAAGAAAGAAATTTTAAAATGGTTAGATGTTGGAATAATATATCCTATTTCAGATAGTGCTTGGGTAAGTCCATTTCGGTGTGTTTCAAAGGAAGGAGGAGTGACTGTAGTGAAAAATGAGAGTAATGATGAGCATAATGAATTGACATCAATAAGATAAGTCACTGGTTGGTCAATCTACATAGATTACAGAAAATTAAATTTTGCCACCAGGAAGGATCATTTTTGATCATTTTTCCTTACCCTTTTTGGACCAGATGTTGGATAGGCTGGCTGGGCATAGATATTTTTTTTTCTAGATGGATATGCCAATTATCATCAAATACCTATAGCTCTAGAGGATCAGGAGAAAAAAAACATTTACTAGTCCTTATGGAACCTTTTCTTTTCGTCGAATGCCCTTTGGATTATGTAATGCATCTACAACATTTCAATGATGTATATCAATTTTTAGTGATTTAATTGAAAATGAGATTGAGTATTTATAGATGATTTTTCTATGTTTGGAACATCATTTGAAATATGTCTAAATCATTCAGTGAAAGTTCTTGAACGATGTGAAATGATTAATCTCATATTGAATTAGGAAAAATCTCAATTTATGGTTGCAAGAGGAATTTTCCTTGGGTATAAAATTTCTGAAAATGACATGGAAGTAGATCCTACAAAAATTTAGGTTATATCAAACTTACCTGTGTCTACTACTGTTAGAGGAGTTAGGAGTTTTTTAGTACATGCTGGATTTTACAGGTGATATATTAAAGAATTTTTGAAAATTACTAAACCCTTATGCCAACTTCTGGAAAGGATATATTAAAGATTTTTCAAAAATTACAAAGCCTTTATGCCAACTTCTGAAAAGAGATACAAAATTTGACTTTAACTAAGATTATCTTAAAGCCTTTGAAATTTCAAAAGAAAAATTGATCGCTACTCCTATAATTATTTTACCTGATTGGGAGAAACCATTTGAATTAATGTGTGATGCAAGTGATTATGCAATTGGATTTGTATTAGGAAAGACATACGATAAGTTTTTAAAGTTATATACTATGCTAGTAAGGCTCTTAATGATGCTCAAATTAACTACACCACCACTCAAAGAAAGAGAGTTGAGAGTTGTTAGCCATTGTATATGTTTTTGATAAGTTTAGGTCATATCTAATTGGAGCTAAATGTGTTGTGCATACTGACCATTCAGTTATTAAATATTGGATGCAAAATAAGGATGTTAACCCATAATTAGATGGGTACTTCTGATGCATGAGTTTGATTTTGTAATAGTCAATCAAGAAGGGTTTTATAATCAAATTGTCGATCATCTATCTAGGCTAGAATAAGAACAAATACTTGACACGAAAAAAAATTAATGAAACTTTTCCTAATGAACAACTTTATACTATGAAAGGATGGGAAACACATTGGTATGCTGATAATGTAAATTATATTGTTAGTGGTATTTTACCAAAAGGATTAACAAAAAAACAGGAAGAGAAATTCATTCATGATGAAAAGTCTTATTTTTTGGATGACCCCTATTTATATAAACAATGCAAAGATTTAGTGATGAGACGAAGCGTGCCTTACAAAGAAATTCAGGAAATTATTTAGAAATATCATGATTTTGAATTTAAAGTACATTTTAGGAATGATAGAAGTGTTCATAAAATTTTGCAATATTAATTGAAATTTTTGATGCATGGGGATTGGATTTTATGGGACTATTTATACCTTCATTTGTAAATATATATATATATATATATATTGATTGCAATGGATTATGTTTCAAAATGAATTGAAGCAACTGCTTTACCCCGATGTGATGCTCAGAGTGTTTCAAAATTTTTAATTAAAAATAAATTTACAAGATATGGACTGCCTAGAGTAATCATTACCGATGGAAGATCTCATTTTAGAATTGTTATAAATGGAAGATTGGTCAAAAAATATAATTTAATGCATAAAATTACAACTGCTTATCATCCACAGATAAGTGGTTTAACAAAAGTATCTAATTGTGAAATTAAGAGAATTTTTGAAAAGAGTGTCAATCCTAGTAAAATGGATGGGTCTGTTAGATTAGATACTGCATTATAGGCATACATAACTGCTTATAAGACGCCTTTAGGTATTTCCTCTTATAGATAAATTTTTGGAAAGATTTGTCACTTGTCAGTAGAATTGGAGCATAAAGCTTATTAGGCTATTAAGGAATTCAATTTCAATTTGAAAGTTACTGGTGAGAAAAGATTATTGCAACTGAATGAGCTTGGACAAATTATGAATGAATCCTACAAAAATGTTAGGATTTATAAGGAAATAATTAAAGAATGACATGATCAAAAGATAATTAAAAAAAATTTCAACCTAGAAAGGAAGTTATATTAGAAATTACAGAATTAAAATTATTCCCTCGAAAACTAAAGTCTAGGTGGAAAGGGCCTTTGAAGGTTGTAAAAGTCTATCCCTATGGAGCTATAAATATTGAAGATCTTAAAATTGAAAGGATATTTATAGTAAATGGGCACAAATTGAAATCATATTTTTATGGTCAAAGACTAGTTTTTATAGATACTATAATGTTGGGTCAACCAGAATAAATACTGGGAATGTCGGGCAGACAACATTAAACCAAACGCTTTGTGGGAGGGAACTCATACTTATCTTTGTTTATTTTGCTTTTAAGTTTTTATTCAGAATATTTTACATATACTTATATTTGTGTTTTCATGGAGTCCGTGTATTTAAGAAATAATTTTAAAAAACATCTTTATTTACCAAATTTTATGGAAGAATTTTTTATCAAAATTGAAAATGTAATTTTTTTGGAACTGGGACATGATGCGCCAGATTGGTGCATGATGCGTTGAATTCCAGAGAGTAGGCACATGATGCGCCACAAGGACAAAATGACTTAATACATTTCAAAAGGCGGTTTTGGCAGTTTTTAGTGGTTTCTTATCTTTAAAACTCCCAAAAACTGATTCCAAGGTCAATTTTAGAGGGAAAACATGAGAGAGGAGTGATTATATTTCAATTCAAATGGCATCCTACTCTAAAAATTTTGCTAGATTTGGGATTTTCAACCGGAGAAAGTTCATCAGTTTCGATGCACAGAAGTTGCATGATCGTGTTTTAGTAAAGAAGAGGCTAATCAAAGAGTGGAGGTTTGTGAATCAAGGATTCAATACACTGAATACTTGAGTTGAAGATATTATTGTAGAGGGACATCGGCAAGTGCTTTGTTACACTACTATCGTCATAGTCGTCCCTGTGTTGAAAGAGTTTTATGCAAATCTACATGAAATCAACAGAGGAATTATCTATGTGTGAGACAGGTTTGTGCAGTTCATTCCTTCAATAATAAACAAGATTTTTATGATTGAAACTATTCTTATCTGCCATCATGCAAATTTCACCCCTACGAGAGATAATATGAATGACCTCTATCGGTACCTTACGGATGAAGATGCAAATTGAGAGTTCGGAGATGATGAGATTGTAAGTTTTTCTTCATCATTATTAAATCCTGTCTCTAAGGCATCACACTTCTTTATTGCATCAAAATTACTGCCTAATATGAATATCAGTAAGGTAACTAAGGAGAGTGTTATTTTAATTTACTGTATTCAAAACTAGAAAACCTATTGATATTGGAGAAATCATTTTAAAATCGGTTTTAGGTTTGATTGTGAATGTGTTTGTAACCGGACTTGGACATCACTATGTTCCTAATATAGAGTCAATTGCAAGTGCCTTACGAGAGTTGGGAAAAAGTGCTTCTTCCTTGGAAGCCGATGGATGCAGATGTCTATTGCAACTGTATTGGAGTGGGAGATGAAAATGATATGAATGTACCGATGAATCAGGGATCCCAAAGTTCATCACCTATTCAGTCTTACTTCAGTTCTAATGCACTTTTAAAAAGGGTCAAGAAGTTAGAAAAAAAGGTGTAGAATCTTATGCATGCAATGGGAAATATATTTGAAATGTTGGATCACTTGGATTGGAGACTGAAAGAACATTTTGAGCATACTAGTCGTATTGACGATGGCTTGGTCCATATGTTCAAAAAACATGCTTGGATTAGGGAGGATTCGACTGATGAGTTTATTTATTGACCCTTTTACTGACCATTTATTGACCCTTTTACAACCTGTATGTGCACTACCAATCTATGGGAGATATCTAGGAGGATGAGAGTGAAGAAGATGTTCGAACTTAATCTTTATACGGAACATTTTATTTACTACTGTTCATTTTAGTTGTTTATTGTGTTGGATTGTATTTAATTTTATTTTTGAATTTTATTGATGTTTGTGTTTGGAGTTTTGATGTTTAGATTTTAGTGTTATGATGTTTTAGTTTGCTTTAAACACCGAATTAGATGTTTGTTGGCTTGATAAATGTTAGTTTGTCATAGAACAAATTTTATATATAAAAGTTAGTTTTGTGTGTGAAAGATGGATGTTAGAGTAATGTTTAATTATGCTTATAAGGGTTTATTTGATTTAACTATAGGTATACGTAGAGCGGTATGGAGCAGATTTTCACAGAAAACAAAAACTAGAAAAATTAAGGCGTTGGCGCATGTGCGTCGAATTACAGAGAGTTGGCGCATGATGCACCAAATTTTTGAAAATGCCAGATTGCCTAAAAATCGAGAAATTGCACAGTAAACTCCATTTTTACTTCTTGGGTCACCTCCTACCTCTAAACCTTGACCTATGCCTTCACATTGGTGCGATTGAGAACATTTTGGAGGATAAAAATCGTAGATTTTATCTTCTCTTGGTAAGAGCTTCACTTTAATTTAGAAATTTTTTATTTTCACCATAGATTTTTCCTACATTATGGAAATTCGAAACTGGGGTTTTTTATGAGAGAGCTTGAAGAAAACTCATGGTGAAAAGTTTCTCACCAAATAATCTTACTTGGGCAGTTAGATTTTTGATTTTCTAATTTATTTAGATTTTTTTGGATTTTGGTAACCTTGAGTAAAGAGAGAAAGGATAGATGATTTTAATGCATAAAGATTTGTTAATTTGAAGGCTCAACATAATTATAACACTCAAATAGTATCGAGAAGATGGATCTAGGAACGGGCATTTGCTAACCCGGGTGGCAAGATCAAGAGGTAGATTCTTGCCAGAAATTGGGAATGGTTTTGCTACTTCACTGCAGTAGCTATTGTGTTAATGAATCGGGAGTTTTATTCCAAATTAAGATTTATGGATGATAATCATATTTCGTGAGAGGTAAGCAAGTTAAATTTACTACAGAAAGGATCAATGCTTTTTACGGGCTGAGGAATGTATTCCATGATGAACATGCCACATTCGGGATGACTGATTCATCACTGGATGAAATGATGGCCTTCTGCACTAATGGAAAAGGAGAATAGAGGACTAAAAATAATAAGATAGTTAATTTCTCTACTTCCATGTTTACTAGTCAGTCAAAGGTATGGCACAACTTCATTTCTTCTAGATTACTACCAATAAATCATCTTATTGATGTAAAAAAATATAGAGTTGTATTGAAATACTGTGTTTAGAACTTGAAACCAATAAATGTTGGTGCTCTTTTAGTTAATCATACATGGAGCATAACTAAGAGCTCTACAACTAGTGGTTTGGGTTACCCTGTCCTGATTTTCACTATTTGCAAGAAATCAGGAGTAGAGTCCAATAATATTGAAGAAAGAATACAACCACAAAATCCTATGAGGAATCATATGATTCAGAGAGTTGAATCTTTTGTTGAATCTAGGGGTGGAAGAGGAGATAGACCCTCTACATCAGCTACAAGGGCATTACTGCCCTGCGTCATTAGAAAACATTATGGACCAACTCATGATTCAACAATTGGATATAGTGAATATTCAGAATCAGATTGAAGAGAGTGGAGCAGGAAATGCTTATAATGATGAGTATCAACAGAGGAAATCTCAGCATGATATTGCTTTTGAGGATGCCACGGTGAGGTTTTGAGGGGTGAATCTAATGTGGAATTTCATACTTGCCCCATCTTTACTCCATATACTCCTATTCATGATGAAGACAAAGAAGAAAAAGATGAAGAAGATGATGATGATGAGGAAGGTGATTAAGATTGATATTTTCTGAAGTTAGTTTATTTGTTTAGTTATTTGTTCGTTTGTATGTTGTATGGATTTTTTTTTTGCATTTGAATTTGTAGTAGTAAACTTTTATTTTTGTTCTGTGGACTTAAAATTGTAATAGTAACATTAGATTTTTACTTTTTCTGCATTTTTAGTATTTTCAGTTTTTATTTATGTTTTTAAATTTCAAAAAAATTTATATAATATATTATGTCTCATTAAATGCTTTAAAGCCTGTGTGTATTTCTAAAGTAAATTCCTGCAGTATACTAGAGCCAGGATTCATAGACAAAAATCCTCTACAGTTGATACACTGAAAATATATGAATTTTTAGACTCCTATTTTATACTTATTTTTGGTGATATTGCACTTTAATGGAAGGTATTTTGATGTTTTTTTGCAGGTTGTTGATCTTTAGGACTTAAAGCAAAAATGAAGCAAAAAGGATGGGATTTGGAGTTAAAATGACATTTTTGAAGAAATACTCAGTGCCGACCGTGCCAAGGGCAGTGCCGACCGAGCCAAGGGCAGCTTCGATCGCGTAGAACAACAGAACAGACTAAGAATTTTACTCAAGGCTGACGATGCCTTTAAACAAAAAGCAGTGAATTAAACTGTGGGACACTAGTACCGACGGAGCCAAAATAGTGCTGACAACGCAAAAGTCATTTTAGCCCCTGTTTCTAGAAGATTTGATGTATTTGGAAAATTTTTGAAGAGATACTGGAGGCACCTCTTGGAGAACAGACCCTAGGCTCTATTTGGGGCCAAAATTCATCAGAAAACAGACTCCTTCACTCCTTCACTCCTTAACTCCTTCACATTCCTTTTCACTGCATAATGTTCCACCACGCTCCCTTTTTGCCATTCTTCATAATCCACTTTCATTCCACCACTACATTGGAATCAATTAGTGTGTTTATTTTTTATAATTTAGAGTTTGTGTGGTGAGATTAAGTTTGAAACCTTCTGTAAGAGTGTTGGAGAAGGGAAAAACTGAGAGATATCTTCTTCTTGCATTTCTAAGGAAAGGCTACAAGGGATTTACTTTGAGAAAGACTTTCAGATAAGTGTTGTTTGTTTATTAGTGTTGTTTGAACTTTCTTTTATATATGAAATTTATGTTTTGTTGTATCTTTCTCATGAAGTCTGAGTAGTTTCCTCTATCTTTCTCTCTACTCTGAGATATGGTGAAATGAAGAGATAACCTGGATGTGCCAATAATAAAATATAAAATAAATTGTGATGATTTTTCAACTTCGAACTTAATTTACTTTTCAATTTGGCTAATTGAATCGTTAATATGTATTGTGAAACATATGATCCAGGAAATAGAGTATGAGTTCTACAACAGAGTGAGGATCACATTTGATTTCATGGAGGAGAAATTTGTTCATGGAATTAAGTGCAAATAAATATGGAAATGTTCTTTGTTGGGTGTAGAATTGGAGAATCTTTTGGGTGACAGAGTAAAATCCCCAATTTGGTCTTAGTGTTTGAAAACTAAAGCCAGAGTTAGCCGGGTGAGGGGAAGGGGGAGCTCTGGAGTGGGAGCCAGTATCCTCCTAGCTTAGCCATGAATTTAGGGACTAAACCTAGGATTAACAAATGATTTTCCATGCACTATATCAAGGTACAGAATTCAAACTGCTCCTATTTAGCACAATACATATTATAAACATTTATCTCATCTCATTTCACCAAAACCTCATTGTAGTGGGAGGGATGCTTTTCACATAAGAAATCTTCGTTACATAAACATAGTTAGTAGATTAGTATTTACTGTTTAATTGTTGCATTTTTGTTTTGCTAATAGTTAAGTAATTTAGCTTTTATATAAACATTAAAACTTAGTGACAGTAATTTTGTTTGACTTTTTCTGAGTTTCCTAGTAAAATGTATCATTACAAATTTAAACCTTCCTCGTGGGATCGATATTTGGGGCTTAAATAGAAAGTTCATTATTAATTGATAACGATACGTATAGTTGTGTAGAATCCCATTAATAATTGCTTATACTTATATATATTTTACATAACTTACTTTTAGTACAGGGATCAAGTTTTGGCACCGTAGTGGTGTCAACTTCATAAATCCTTACATATAAAAAATCTGGAACAAATTTTTATCACTGTTGCCGGCGAAGGTAACAGTTAAATTAAATAGTTTTGATAAATTAGGAAATTTAAATATAATATATATACCATAAAAATACAAAAAAATATTAAAAATAAAAAATCCAAAAAAAAATATATTTTTATTTAAGAGTGTTTATTTTTTAGAATTTTACATTGCTTAATTTATTTGTTTATGTGAAATATTTGTTTAGTACCTTACGATTAAGAATTAGAAGATATTATTAGAAAAAATTGAAAATAATAAAGAGAAATTAAAAATTTAAAAGAAATGGCAAATAACTTAGATAATCCAATAAATGAGAATCGACAAAAACCTTTAAAAGATTATGTGAATCCGAAAGCAGATAAACTTCACTTGACTATTCAAAATCCTGATGTTACTACTAATTCACTTGAGGTTAAACCTTCTATTATCCAAATGGTACTAAATAATTAGTTTGGAGGATCACCTATTGAAGATCCTAGCTTACATCTTATTAGTTTTCTTGAAATTTGTGCTACATTTAAATATAACGGAGTGTCTAATGATGCTGTTAGGCTTAGACTTTTTTCCTTTTTCATTAAGGGGTAAAGCCAAGGCTTAGTTAAATTCATTAGCACCTGGATCTATTAGAACTTGGGGAGAACTATCACAAAAATTCTTGGCTAAATATTTTCCACCCTCGA
>NW_018164925.1:490034-493535 GCF_001263595.1 Phalaenopsis equestris
ATATTACATCTTTTTGTCAGTTTGAAGGGGAATCAATATATGAAGCCTGAGAAAGATTTAAAGATCTTCTTAGAAAATGTCCACACCATGCTTTACCAGATTGGTTAATAATTCAAACATTTTACAATGAATTAGTAGGATCACTTAGATCTATTATAGATGTTGTTGCGGGTGGATCATTAATGTCAAAACCTTTTGATGAAGCATATTCTTTAATTGAACAAATGGCTACTAACAATTTTCAATGGCCCTCTAAAAGGTTAAATCCTAAGAGAGTAGCCAGTATTCATGATTCTTATGCAATGTCTATTTTGGCATCTCAAATTGCTGCTATTTCTAAAAAGATTGATCAAATGGGAGTGAATTATTCTTAAATACCCCCAGTAATAGAGAAAAATTCACGAGGATAAATTATTGATACTTGATCATCTTATGAAACTTTAAATGCTATAAATAATCAAAATATCAAACCCTATTCTCAAATTGCTGTGGAAAAATCATCCTAACTTTAGTTAGAATAATTATAACAATTCAGTGAATCCTTCCAGAAATTTGAATAACCAAGGAGATCCTAATTTCCAACCTTATAATTATCAACCTTATTATCCTCCAGGATTTAACTACAAACCTAACCCACAAGTTAAGGAAAAGAAGTTGACGATGGAAGAAGTGATGTTGAATATGGGAAATCAAATATATAATCAAGGGGCTACAAGGGTAATCAAGGGGCTACTATTAGAAATATTAAAAATCAGTTAGGACATATTGCTACTGCACTCAGTAACAGGCTTTCGGGAATTCTTAATCCAAAAGATCAAAATAAAGAGCAAATTAAAGCTATTCAATTATGAAGTGGAAAAGAAGTTGAAACAAGGATCCAAAGAGAAACTAAAGTTAATAGAGAGAAAGTAGAAATAGAAAATGATCAACATGAAAATGAACAAACATAGGTTTCTTTAGAAAAACCATTATCTTTGTTTCCTCAAAGACTAAAACATTAGAATAAAGATAAATAATTTACAAAATTTTGGGAAATCATTAAGAAGTTAACGATAAATGTTCCTTTTGTTGAAGCTTTGGAATAAATGTCAAGTTATGTGAAATTTATTAAGGATGTACTAAATAAGGAAAGAAAGTTTAAAGATCTTGAGGCCGTTGCACTCAGTGAAGAGTGTAGTGCTATTATTCAAAAAAAGCTTCTTGAAAAATTAAAATACCTGGTAGCTCTACTATACCTTGTGCAATTGGTGAAAAGTTTTATGAAAAAGCTTTATGTGATTTAGGAGCGAGTATCAATCTTATGTCTTTATCAATCTTTAAACATTTAGATTTAAGAGAAATTTCTCCTACTACTGTAACTCTTCAGTTAGTTGATCGATCAATAACTTATCCAAACTGAGTATGTACTAGTAAAAGTGGATAAATTTATTTTCCCTGTAGACTTTATAGTATTGGATATAGAAGAAGATAGAGAGATTCCTATTATTTTAGGGAGACCGTTCTTTGCAACAGGAAGAGCTGTAATAGATGTGTAAAAAGGAGAATTAATAATGAGAGTTAGCGATCAAAAGTGAAATTTAATAAAGTAAAAGTTATGAAATATGTTGCAATAGAAAAAGATAATGAATGTTTCAGGATGGAAGTAGGTGATTATTTGAGTAATGAATAGTTTGAGAATGAGTTCAAAAATAAATGAAAGCAAGGAGAAATTTTTGATAATGAAGATGAAATGAAAGAAGAAGATTTGGATTATATTCAGGGCAAATTTGAAATGTTAGACTTGTTGGAAAACGATAGTAAAAATCTTATTCCTTCAATTATTAAACCACCTGAACTTGAATTAAAGATATTGCTTGCCCATTTAAAGTATGTATTTTTAGGAGAATCGTCTACATTGCCTGTTATTATATCTTTTGAGTTAACTAAAATTCAAGAACAAAAGTTGATAGAAATGTTGAAAAAGATTAAAAATTCTTTTGGATGGACATTAGCATATATCAAAGGAATTAGTCCTTCAATTTGTATGCACAGAATTTTATTAGATGAACAATATGAAACTAAAGCTAATCCTCAAAGAAGATTAAACCCAATAATGAAAGAAGTTGTTAAAAAAGAGATTTAAAATAGTTAGATGCTGGAATTATATATCCTATTTCAGATAATGCTTGGGTAAGCCCAATTCACTGTGTTCCGAAGAAAGGAGGAGTGAGTGTTGAAGAAAATAAAAAAAATGAATTAATACCAATAAGATAAGTAACTGGTTGGCGAATTTTCATTGATTATAGAAAATGAAATTTGGCCACCAGAAAAGATCACTTTCCTTTAGCCTTTCTGAACCAAATCTTGGATAGATTGGCTGGGAATAAATATTATTGCTTTTTAGATGGATATACCGGTTATCACTAAATTTTAATTACTCTAGAGGATCAAGAGAGCAACATTTACAAGCCCATTTGGAACATTTGGTTTTCGTAGAATGCCTTTTGGACTATGTAATGCACCTACAATATTTCAAAAATGCACGATGTCAGATGTCAATTTTTAGCAATTTTAATTTTATAGAACATGTAATGGAAGTGTTTATGGAAGATTTTTCTGTATTTGGGACTTCAATTGAGTTATGTCTTAATAATTTAGAAAAAGTTCTAGAAGTATGTGAAAAAATCTACCTAGCGTTAAATTAGGAAAAATGTGAATTTATGGTTGCAGGATGTATTGTACTTGGGCATAAAATTTCTGAAAATGGCATGGATGTAGATCTTGCAAAAAGCCAAGTTATAGAAAATTTACTACCTCCTACTAGTGTTAAAGGGGTGAGAAGTTTTCTAGGACATTATGGTTTTTACAGGCGGTACATAAAAATTTTTCAAAAATAACTAAGCTGCTTTGCCAACTTTTAGAAAAAGATACGAAACTTGATTTTTATGAGGAATGCATAAAAGCATTTGAATTATCAAAGAAAAAATTAGACACTGCACCTACAATAGTACCACGTGATTGGAAAAAATCATTTGAAATAATATGCGATGCTAATAATTATGCTATTGGGGCTATATTAGGACAAATGCACGATAAAGTTTTTAGAGTAATATATTATGCTAGTAAGACTCTAAATGATGCTTAAATTAATTATACTTTTACTGAAAGAGAGTTATTAGTTATTGTTTAAGCCTTTGATAAATTTTGACCTTATTTAATTAGAACTAAATGTATAGTGCATACAGATCATTCTGTTATTAAATAAATGCAAAAAAATGATGTTAAACCAAGAGTAATTAGATGGATACTTCTATTCTAAGAGTTTGATTTTACCGTAGTTGATAAAAAGGGAAATGATAATGAAATAGTTGATCATTTGTCTAGAATAGATATAGAAATATTAACTAATTTTGTAAATGAAATTTTAGAAAATTTCCCTGATGAACAGTTATATAGTATTGATGAAATGGATGTACCGTGGTATGCTGATATAGTGAATTATATTGTAAGTGATATTTTACC